>NW_009710805.1:0-2470 GCF_000703405.1 Apaloderma vittatum | reverse complement strand
GGTGCTGAGGGAGCTGGCGGAAGTCATTGCTAGGCAACTCTCCATCATCTTTAGTAAGTCATGGGCAACAGGAGAGGTGCCTGAGGACTGGAGGAAAGCAAATGTCGCTCCGGTCTTCAAAAAGGGCAGGAAGGAAGACCCAGGTAACTATAGACCAGTCAGCCTCACCTCCATGCCGGGAAACGTGATGGAACAACTTACCCTTGGCACTGTCTCTGGGCCCATCAGGGATAAGAGGGTCATTAGGAGCAGTCAACATGGTTTTGCCAAGGGGAAGTCATGTTTGACCAACCTGAGAGCCTTTTACAAGGACACAACCAGGTGGATAGATGATGGCAGTGCAGTGAATGTGGTTTATCTGGATTTCAGTAAAGCATTTGACACCATCTCCCACAGCAACCTCATAGCTAAACTGAGAAAGTGTGGTCTGGATGAGTGGGTAGTGAACTGGTTGAAGGGAAGAAGTCAGAGAGTTGTGGTCAATGGGACAGTCTAGTTGGAAGTAGGACAGGGAACTGCTGGAGAGAGTCCAGTGCAGAGCCACAAAGATGATGAAGGGGGTGGAACATCTCCCTTATGAGGAAAGGCTGAAGGAGCTGGGTCTCTTTAGCTTGGAGAAGACTGAGGAGTGACCTCATTAATGTTAATAAATACGTAAAGGGTGAGTGTCAGGAGGACAGAGCCAGGCTCTTCTCAGTGATATCCAATGATAGCACAAGGGGCAACAGGTGCAAGCTGGAACATAGGAGGTTCCACAGAAACATCAGGAAAAACTTTTTCACAGGGTGAGGGTAACAGAGCACTGGAACAGGCTGCCCAGAGAGGTTGTGGAGTCTCCTCTGGCAACATTCCAAACTTGCCTGGATGCATTTCTGTGTGATATACTTTAGGTGATCCTGCTCTGGCAAGACTAGATGATCTCTCAAGGTTCCTTCCAATCCCTAACATTCTTGGATTCTGTGATCCTTTGCATTGGCTTACATGAGCACAGGTGAATGATGCACTGTCTGTATACAGAACAAAAAGAAACAAGAAATTATCTTCTAATCCCTTACTTGTTTTCTAATTTCTTATGGGAAAAACACCTTAAACTTTTTGACCACACATTTTCTTCACATCTCCAGAAGTCTCGTAGTCTACAACAGAAAATTACATGTTCTATTCAATGCATTATGGTCAGCTGAGGCTTTTCTGCATTCTGTAGAGATCAAAGACTTCCTTTCATTTTACCACATACTACAAGTTATTGGCCTCTGGGTTTAATTCATACCTGAAGTGATACCTGCAAATCAATTTAAAATACAAATTTTCAGTGTAGAAATGCTAATGTGAATATACATGCCCAGTATTAACTTCAACATTTGAAAGTGCTGTTGCTACTGAAAGAATAGGCAGTTCTAAAAAAAAAATAAAATTTAAAAACCCTCACAACTGTGACAAATGTAAATCAGTCTACTGAAACTCCAAAGTTCATTTCTTTTCCATAAGCCATTTCTCTTCTCTCTTCCCACCCAAGCAGCTCCAGTGGGACACACCAATGAATTACAAGAATCTTTTAGGAACAGACAGGGTGATAGGACACACACTGCAGTGGCAGTGTGTCTACAAGTGCAACAAGTACACCTTATCCGAAAATGCAGCATCTGTGAGTTGTTGGAAACAGACCTCAGGCCAGATTGAAGAAGCACTAAGAACACAGGTGATACTCAATTAATAAGTTCACATGGAGTTCTCTGTGGCCACAGATGTACCAGTTTAAAGCCCTCTTAATCAGTCCTGCCTACATAACAGTAAAGGCATACTTTCCTCATCAGGACAGGTGGATCCCATCATGCCCTAGCATACTGTTTTCAAAGCCTCTTCCATAATTAAAAAAAAAAAAAAGTTCTGGCAGAGGGACCAGTCCTGGAGGGAGGTATTGATGTCTTGGGCATACCTGCTTCTTCCAAAGCCTTTCCTCATTATTGCGAGGATTGAGAAAAACACTATTCGTGCCCTCAAACCTTTCTACAGTCTTCCCAGGGCCCCGAAATATCTTTTGAGCAACTTTGCACTTTTAGTTGCAATATCATTACTACCCACACGAAAAACCAGGAGTGGGTAACAGTTTGAAGGTTGTACTAAGCTCATCAGTTACCTGGTGACATCCTCAGTTGGGGACCCAGAGAAGAAGAAAACTTCCCTGAAAAGAGGGTCCAGTCAACAGATGGAGCTCCTGAGGGAGTCCCCAATGACCATAACTCATCACTGGTCTTAACACAGGTCTCACTGCAAGAGATCAGTCACAGAATCACAGAATTGCCAGGGTTGGAAGGGACCTTAAAGATCATCTAGTTCCAACCCCACTGCCATGGGGAGGGACATCCTCCACTAGATCAGGCTGCTCAGAGCCCCATCTAGCCTGGCCTTAAAAACTTCCAGGGATGGGGCTTCCACCACCTCTCTGGGCAACCTGTGCCAGTGCCTCACC
>NW_009710804.1:2635-9025 GCF_000703405.1 Apaloderma vittatum | reverse complement strand
GCACAGCCTACAGGTGTGTCAGCCACCCCTCTCAGCTTCGTATCATCAGCGAAGTTGCTGAGAGTACACTCTGTCCCCTCACCCAGGTCGTTGATGAAGATATTGAATAAAACTGGACCCAGCACTGATCCCTGGGGAACACCACTGGCCACAGGCCTCCAACTTGACTCTGTGCTGCTGATCGCAACCCTCTGAACTCTGTTGCTGAGCCAGTTAACAATCCACCCCACAGTCCAATCATCTATCCCACATTTCTTGAGTTTACCTACAGGATGTTATCCGAACATATCGGAGTTTACCTACGAGGACAGTATTGGAAGCCTTACTGAAGTTGAAGTATCTGACATCCACTTCTCTCCCTTCATCAACCCATTTTGTCATGCCTTCGTAGAAGGATGTCAGATTAGTCAGGCAAGATTTCCCCTTGGTAAAGCCATGCTGACTACTCCTGATAACCTTCTTTTCTTCCAATTGATTAGAGATGGCCTTCAGAATGATGTAGTTCAGAAACTATGCAGCAGTGAAATGCAGATTTTTAAGTATAAGTGCATACGTATTTAGAGAAGGTTACCTCTGTCTTTAGTTGAAAGAAACTAATATAACTTGAGGAAGTGTATTTTTTTTTTGTGACAGAATTGAACTAACAACTTATGCTGCTGGTTTGACTGTTAACTCTGCAAATAACAATTTTCAGTGCCTTATTATCTGCAGTATGAAGAGAGTTGTTTCTTCAAATGTATCCACCAAAATCTTGAACTAGGTTATTGTTTCTGAAAAGTTTGTTTTGTGAAGTGAAACCCTGCAAGTTTTGTAGATGTGTCATGTTATGTGCCTTATACTTTTGCTGAGTTTTACACTGAAAAATCAAAGCAGAGTCCTTGCATATTGAATCAAAAAATACAGTATAGAAATCATAAAATATGGGATAGGTGGCTAAACTTAAAAAAATTTTTAAATTACAACTCAGGGTCATTAAATATAAACAGTATTATTTCATAACTTGATTACATAATGAATTTGTTGGGTATTGAGGATAAAATATATATTAAGAAAATATCTGAGCAGAAACAAGTAGATTTCCAGGAATATCACTATTCAAGACCACTACAAATTCTGCCAGAAATACTGTCCAGAAAAATTAATTACATGTATTGAATTTTTATTTTTAATCATTATATAACAGGTGTGGAACAATAAAGAATAAAACAATATATATTAATACATTTAAAAATCCAGTAATTGTAGTTAAAATATACATGAAATAGCATATGCATAGCATGCTTTTTCTGTCTTTTATTTTAAAAGTTTTTTCCAGTTTTGCTTTTAAGATTCAAGCAATAACACACAGTAGCTTGTTCTTGTAAAAATAAACTACAGAGAAGAAAAATAGATTGCTGGGAAATCCACTGGGATATGCACCTTACATGAAAAGTCATAACTCCACAGGCAGATAGTAAAACAGGACAAAAGAAGATAGGGAGATTGCCAAACCATTACCATAGGGAAGTAGAGAAGTGAGAATAAATGTGTGTATGTATACATATATATGTGTATGTATATGTGCATGTATACATATATACACATTAATAGCCAAAGAGAGATTTAATGAAATTACAAGGCCAACGGCATGAAAAAAACGTTGAATAGTAGACTTGTTTAGATAAGAAAAGACCTTCAAGAGCATCGGGTCCAACCATTAACCTAGCAATGCCAGATCCACCACTAACCATGTCCCTAATCACCACATCTACACAGCTTTTAGAAATTTCTAGGGACGATGACTCAACCACTTTCCTAGGTAGCCTATTCCAAAGCTTGACAACCCTGTCAGTGAGGAAATTTTTCCTAATATCCAATCTAAAACTCCTCTGGTGCAATCAGAGGCTGTTTACTCTTGTCTTATTGGTTGCTACTTGGGAGAAGAAATCAAACCTCACTTTGCTAAAATGTTCTTTCTGGCAGATGTAGAGAGCAATAAGGTCTCCTTTCAGCCTCCTCTTAGCCAGACTAAACAATTCCAGTTCCCTCAGACACTCCTTGTAGGACTTATTCTCAAGACACTCCACCAGCCGTGTTACCGTTCTTTGGACAAGCTCCAGCACCTCAATTTCTTTCTTGTAGTGAGGGGCCTCAAACTAAATGCAGGTTTGAAAGTACAGACTCACTAGTGCCGAGTACAGGGGAAGGCTCACCTCCCTAGTCCTGCTGGCAACACAATTTCTGATACGGGCCAGGATGCCATTGGCCATCTTGGCCACCTGGGCACACTCCCGGCTCATGTCAGCCAACACTCCCAGCTCCTTTTCTGTCAGGCAACTCTCCAGCCACTCGTCCCTAAGCCTGCAGTGTTCCCTGAGGCTGTTGTGACCCAAGGGCAGGACCTGGCTCTTGCCTTGTTCAACCCCATAGCATTGGCAAGGAGAAAGTACCAGAGAAGGGTAATGAGAAACAAAAAGAAAAAGATGAAGGAGTAGGAAGAGGAGAGGGAGGAACACAAGAGGGAAGAACAGGATGAGGAAGAAAAATAGGTGGAAGATCAGGAGGCAGAGAAAAACCAGAAGCAGACGGAAGAGAAGGAGGAAAAAAGCAATAATACAAATATCAAGTGCCAAAATAGAAGCTCATTTCATGCAAGGAACAGGAGAAATATTTTGACAATATAGAATTAGAGGTCTTTGAGGAGCAGCGAGTAGTGTAGATTTTACTGTAACCATAAACTAAAAAATATTCCAATGTCAGCAAAAATACATCTATGATTTATAGTTTTTCCTCAGTACTTTTTAGGTAATGATGGCTGGTATCCACAGCTATCAACAAAAAGAAAGTATCCACCTTTTTTTTCTCATTAAATTTAGGAGAACTGGAAAAGCTTTCAAATGCACGTGCAAATTCAGATTAATTTATTTTTTAGCCTGATATTCCCCAAACCTCTGCCAAAGCTCACTCACATCTCTCAGATTTCAGCTCTTCATGACAGGCTTCGTAAACAATGTATCTATGGCCATATGAAGTCTCCTGCTGTTGTTACTAACACAACAAAAGAAGTGAGTATTTGGACAAACTGAGATTTAAGTTAAATATCAAAATAAGATGACATGGAAAACAAACATCTGACAAGTCTGAAAGAAGCTTTAGCAGGAGAGATCTGAGAAAAGAAAGTTGTCATCATATTTATTTACACAGAAGTTTTTTTTAGTGACTTAATTTTTCACTAGTGTATGACAAACCTTATGATCTGGGGTGTTCATTTAAGGTCTTAGAAAACACTTTCAGTGTTGTATTTTCTGTAGAAATCATAGAGAACAGGTTTCACTGGATTTCAAAAGAAGCTGTGAGGTCTGTCATTGTCCATTGGTTAATTTCTGTATCTCCCAAAAGTATCAGTCGTGTACGTCATGGATACAAGTGGCATGGATTAGAGCTTTCTACTTTTAGCAGCAAGCCTTGCTAAAAACACTGCTCCCATCTCTATTTTATTACAGATTTGCTTTAAGTACTGAAAGACTTCAATAATGTGTCCCAGAAGCCTTAATTTCCACAGGATGAGTGACCACAACTCTCTCAGCCTGTCTTCATAGGAGAGGTACTCCAGCCTCTGATCATATCCATGGATTGTTTCTAGACTGACTTCAACAGGTCCATATTCCTCTTAAGTTGAGGGCTCCAGAGCTGGACACAGTACTCCAGGTGAGGTCTCACCAGAGCAAAGGGGAAAAACCACCTCTCTCAGCCTGCTGTCCATGCTTGTTTTGGTGCAGCCAAGGATGTGAGAAGGTTGAGGTTCTCTCTGCTCACACCTCCCAAGCTGAAAGATCACAAGACAGGGACCAAGGGGACAGCATTGTCCAGTGTAAGTGAACAGGAGGCAAAAGAAGAGCAGAGGAGTAAGAAGATGAAGAACAAAAGGAGGAAGAACAGGAAGAGGTGTAGGATGATGAAGAACCAAAGGAGGAAGAGAAAAAAGGAAAATGAGAAGGAGGAGGAGGAAATGGCTCCAGAACTCCTCTAAAGTGCGTTGTGGCTTAACCTCATTCAGCAATTAATCACCATACACCCGCTCACTCACTTCCCCTAACCAGTGGGATGAGGGAGAGAAACAGGAGAAAAAATAAAGTAAAACTCTTTGGATAAAGGAAGTTTAATGGGACAGAAAAGGACAACAATAATAATATAAACAATAATTAAAAAATTAAATAATTAGCTCATACAAAACAAGTGATGCACAAGACAATTACTCACCACCTGCTGAGCAATGCTCAAGCAAAGATACCTATTCCTGCCCAGCTTCCCTCAGTTGGTATTCTGAGCAATGTCCAATGGTACAGTGTATCCCTTTGACTAGTTTGGATCAGTTGTCCTGGCCACACTCCCTCCCACCTTCTTGTGTTCCTACTCACTGGCAGAGCATGAGAAAGTGACATAGGATAAGCACTACCAACTAAAATATTGTAATGTTATCAACATTGTTGTCACACTAAATCCAAAGCTCTGCAGGAGCAACTTGTAGAGACTGGGCAACATCTGGGGACGTCTTCTTTGAGGTTGTTGGGAAGTTCTTCTGGCCAATTGAAATGACAATCAGATGCCAGAGTTTGGGACAACTGAACCTTTCGCTACTCATTATATTCAGGGAATCATCACCCAGAATAGAAACTCGGAATGACAAACCTCATAGCCTTGAGCATGAACTGCACACCCCCACTATTACCCATCGTTCACGCAGCATCCACTGCTGAACACTATGTCGTGTGGTGTGGGATATCACTTTGTTCAGCTGGGGTCAGCTGTCCTGGCAGTGTCCCTCTTCCCCCTGTCTTGCCCATTCCGAGCCTAGTTGCTGATGGGTCAGTGTAAGAAACAGAGGAGGCCTTAACAGTGTGCAAGTACTATTCAGCAATAGCTAAAACAGTGGTGTGTTATCAGGACTGTTTTAGCCACCACTCCCACACCAGGCACCATATGGCCTGTAATAAGGAAAATTAACTCCATCCCAGACAAAACCAGTGCAGTAAAGCCCACCCTCCTCCTGCTGTGTGAGTGACATGCAGCACAGTGCTTGGGCACACTGGATGGATTGTTGCACACCCCAGGCCTTCAATCTCATCTCTTGGAAATGTCCAGCTGTAGCCAACCCCCAAACCCCACCTGCTGGGATGGGCTCCCCAGTAGCTGAGACGTGTTGGTGCAGGGGGTAGATGGGGTTTTTGGAAGAGGACTGGGGAGAAAGGGAATAACTGTTTCCCAGGATATGAGCCTCTCTCCTGGCTGTGCTGTCTCCCTGCTGATGTCATAACACGCCTTCTAATGACATAGGCTGATGTCACAGGGGGATGCCACACATAACAGGGAGGCCTCCCCAACACTGCTGGAACTTCCTGGTGAAGCCTGGGCTTTTCTCAGGGGCTCCCCACTGGTGAGCTCTTCAGTCAGGGGGACAGTTGGGAGGCAGCAGGGCTGTGCTGGAGGATCCTTGCTGACAGTCACAGGAGCAGGGGCATGTAGGAGAGGAGTTTTGGATGAGGACCTGCCAAGAGTATTCCTTTCTCTGAGCTGAAGGCAAGCAGCAAGCACAATGGAGGGCTGCTGCAATGTGTCCATCAGCTTGGAGTTGTGCAGCTTGTTTCCAATACTCCTGCATCTCTCCACAAAGGGTGAGGGTTTGGGGAGCTCCTACCTGAGGGGTCACACCAGGGCTGTCCACTGTCCAAAGCTGCAGCTGCTGGGCTGGAGAGGAGCAGCACAGGACTGGGGACTGCCGCAAGAGCCCTGCTTGAGGATCCAATAGGGCGCAGTGGATGATGGGGAAACCAGGACTCCCAGGTCATGGTTCTGGACTGCCCTGAGCCCTGAGGCTCGCATAGACATGGTTCAGTGTCCTTGCAAGGATGGCTATCTGGAGCCAGCTTTCCCTGGGACCTGGGACCTCTTAGGGTTCTGACTCTGTAATGAAAAGCAGTCCCGTGTCCTGGGAACTGGAGTCTCCCATAGCTTCCACAGGTCTCTCACAAATTGGCTGAAAACTGAAAATGCTTGTGCTGTATACAAGCCCTTGAGCCTGAACTAATCTTTGGGAGAATGTCTTAACCTGCTTAGAGTCAAGGTGAATCGTTTTGATCCCAGAGCTGAAATTAAGACAAAAACAAAGTCAGATGTCACAAAAGCACAACATTTATTCACTATCAACCACTGGAGAGCAACAGGAAAGAAAGATAAGGAAATGAGAAAGAGAAGCAGTAAAACATTTAAGATAGCAAGAAGTATAGCTACCATCACAGACCCAGGGAGGTCTTTCTTGTCCGCCTGTTTCAATTTGGTAACAAAGATCTCCGAAGAGTATCTGCCACCCCCTAGGCTAAGAGTTTGCCAAAAGGCTGTGAGCTGGCTGGCTTG
>NW_009710804.1:0-2604 GCF_000703405.1 Apaloderma vittatum | reverse complement strand
CCGAACCCCTCTTTCCCTTACTTTCCAGAGATTGTGGCTATCTGGGATGCTCTGTCTGCATACATCCTGGGACAGCTGAAGCTGAACGTGGTGAGCTGGTGTCTTGGTCTCCCTTTGCCATGGAAAACCTGGGCCCCTAGGACTAATGTATCCCTAAGCATCATGGAAGCACACAGAGACAGCTCTGTGTGCCCAGAGCTGCTTCTAGGTCAATGAGGAGAGAAATCAAGTCCAGATCTAGTCTAAGAAAGCATTTGGCACACGTAGGGCTTTGCCCTTCACTGTGCTCAGGGTGCAGAAAGTAAGCGGAGAGACAGGGGATTCTACTGGATCTGTGCCAAGGATAATTCCTGAGAATCAGTCTCAAGGAGTTTCCCTGTGCTGAAATGCCTGCAATGTTAGCCAATCATTTGAGAAGGAGAAGAAAATAAATAGAGAATGTGGGCCTTTTCCAAAGCTTTCCCTCTTCCCACTTCTAACACACTCGTTCTCTGCCGTTTTTGTCTCTTTCCTGGGCAGGGTGTCATGGTAAGAGGGCTTGGGACCTTTGCTGTGGTCCATGAGAAGCTCTACAACAAAGAGAAGGTGTATGTGATACGAAGACCCATTTTCTCCTTGGACATTGATGAGTCCTATCTGCAGGAGTTCGTGTTCCCCATAGAGGTTATTCCTGGTGAGAACAGAATCACCTTCAAAAGTCAAGGGCACAGCTTGAGTTCCCCGAAACCCAACTACTCCCCAGATCTGTTTCTGTAAATGACATTTTCTCGTGCGTTTAGTTATGAATGTGACATGGAAATTCAGCCTGCTATGTGAGTGACAAAGATCCTCCTTCTTGCAGGCAATGTCGAGATCAAGCCAATGAACTTCCATTGGCTATCACGAGCCACCTCCTTCTCAAGGCAGATAGTAGAGGACTGTGTGCAACAGACCATCCTCTTGTACTCTCTGCAACTGAGGAACAAGCAGCATTTCCCCTTCACCTTCAAGGACATTGGTGTTCTGTCCTGCCAGAACAACATGCTGTGCATGCAGTTTTATCACAAGTGTGTCACAGGTCTGGAGAACAAGGCCTGCTGGGATGCTTTACTTCACACTGTAAGTGGCTGAGGTTTTGAGGGCTGCTTCAGAGTGTGGGGGAAACCTGTTGTATGGTAAGCAACTCAACCACTGACAGACAGCTTGGACATGGCAGGACAGTCAAATGCCTTTCCCCATGCTCACCCTCACCTATTACTCCATTAGCAAAGAAAGTTTCTTTTGAGTTTCTGAGTCCTTGCTCTACAAAAAGGCTGTCAGAGTTACTGAAGCACAGTCTTGGTGTTTGCCGTACAGCTTCTCCAGAGCAGAGCAACGGCTAGTGTTCATGGGGGAGGGTTTTGAAGACACCTTTGGAGAAGTGGCTTTTTTTTTTGTTGTGGAAGCCAGGTTTGCTGCCTTTGGCAGCCAGAAGAAAACTGCTTTGGAAACTGCCTTCTAACAGTTCTGTGACATTTTGCAGAGGCTGTGGATGCCGGGTGCCATAGTCTCCAGTGGAACGACCAGTGCTGAGGGGATGCAGGCTGCTCCTACCTGTGCATTCCCGAGGTAAGTGCAGCCCTGGTCCAACTGAGTGTCTGACTTCGCAGCTTCTGCTCATGAGCACACCTTGTTGGGACTTGAAACTCAGCATCGAGACAGGCATCAGTCATGAAGTGACTGGCTTCTGGTTTATTCATGCCGAGTTGGGGCAATGTGTGTGTTCTTCTGGAGTGTTCAGACATTGTGATGATGTTTCTCACATCCAGCCTGCCATCATTTCCATCAGAGAAAACCCACTGCACATGGAGAGTACTTGAAGCCATGTTTTTTGGTGTTGAGGAGAGACTGCCTCTAAAACCTGTGCATGGCCACAAAGGAAAAGGGTTGCCATGCCTTGCATGCCGGTCAGGAGGATTAGTGCTGGAAAGCTGCAGAGAGAAGGGAATCACCCTTCTTCAAGCCTGTGTCACAATTTCCTTTCCAGGTTTCAGCTCCTGGTGATGAAATCGGTGGCCAAGGCTTTCTTCACTTGGAACAGGAACATGAAAGAAAAGCGTGAGATCAGCAGAGGTAGGCAAAGAGGCCCGTGCAGTGCAGGTGGGGCCCAGCCCCACAGTGGGTGACCACAGCCCAGTTCAAAGGCGCTCCCCATGGATCTGCTCTGAAGAGCTTCCTCCTCTCCCAGGTGAAGAGGGACGTCCTGGCAAGCTGCTGCCCAGACAGAAGAAGGTGTCCTTCCCCATGCTGCCAAGCCAGGGGCCAGGCATAAGGCAGCAAAACCCAGAGAAGAATTCTGCCTGGTGAGACCCTTGTGGGAAGGGATGGAATAGATCCTTGCACTCTGTACAAGAGGCATCTCCCTTGGACACTCCCTCTGTAGGGACTTGGGAAGGTCCCTAACACATGCCCCACAGTTTTTCTTCCTTTCTTTACCCCATTGCCTGTCCAAGACGACAGGTGACAGGTGCATCCACTTCACATTGTGCAGGTGCACGGGTGCATCCCACTTCACAGTGCTTGTCCTTCCAACAGACCTGAGGTTCAGTCCCCCACGTCTGTCTCATGGGGCTCAGGAAAGGCTCC
>NW_009710803.1:136651-142462 GCF_000703405.1 Apaloderma vittatum | reverse complement strand
AAGCTCCACGCATTCTAATTCCTCATTGACAATTTCCAGAAGCTCACTGTTCTGCCTTACATCAGTCGCGCTTTCAGAAACTGCAGAAGGAAACCTGAGTTTGTGCTACTCAGTCAGCTCTTCTGTCATTTGTTTCTGTTGGTCAGAGCTTGGGGATTATGGCTGTCCCTTTGGCTATTCGCTTGTGAAGGTTTCGGAGATCTTTTAGATGTTACAGGCTGAAGCTGGGGAGTTGTTTTGGAGCAGCTCCCTGGGCATGATGCAAGAGTTCTCTGCTGGTGCAAAGGACAGGTGTCACATCCAGACCAGGAGCAGCCATGCAGGTGTGTGCCTTCTGCTGCCATCCCTACCTTGAAAACTTCACACAGCATAAGCCAGCCCAAAGAGAAGAAAGTCAGAGCAGAAGCGGTGGGAAGGGAGAGGAATAAAACCATAGTTTAATCTCATGGGTTTTTTTTCTTTTTTTTTTTTTAAAACAGCAGTTTATTCTTCCATAGCACCTTCAGTGATTGCAGATGACACATGGGAACTGGCTAATCGGAGGTAGGATTAGCGCTTGATGATGTGTTGCAAGTTCAGGTATATGTAATGGTTTAACATTAGCTATAGAAAGGCTGTTGTTAGATATCTAGATTTTTATCAGTATCTTTGGTGTGGAAATTCCTGGCAATTCTTTATTTCTGTGGTCTGAAGGTTTTGTGCTAAGCTCTAATACACTTTCTATAATACTTTAGGGCTTTAATGCACTTTCTATAATACTCTATTATATTAAATGAATTTTAATTACAATTTCACTATGATCTGAATTGTCTGTCCAACCATATCTCCTACATATCTTTAGGAATACTTAGATAGTTTGGCTCCACCTCTGTGTTTTGCAACAATGTTCCTAAACTTCTCTTTCCTTGTATTTTTCATTTAAAATTCTTATATGTTTTGTTCCTTATATTCTAATAGCCACATTCCTGAGCAGAGTTTAAAGTCTGAATAGTTGGCTGCTTTCTCAGTTTCATGAGTGTCTGCTGGTTGTTTGTAACTTTATTCAGATCCTCAGTGTAAAAGCAGATTCCTAATGCTGCAATCATAATGGATAAAAATGAGATCACAATAGCTAATGTAACCTACTGACTTGACTATTGCAAATACTTCTGCATATGTGATTTCCTCCAGTCAGACAGGAGCAAGTGTGCAAAAGTGCCATATGCATTGCATGCCTATGAAATATTTGTATGAGAATGAAAATAACTTTAAACAAGCACAGTAGCATTTGAGCTTTGACCTGCTAATAACTTCCTCATTCGATAAATTGTGCAATGCTGATTTCCTGTGCTTGGCAAATTCAGAATGCTAACTTGTCAAAGCTGAGTAAGAGGAAAACATATATTTTGCAATTCCTTTCCAGCATTAGTAAAAGGAGCAGGAGGATGCTGAATATCCTTTTTGTCTGTTCAAAGCAGGTGAAACACAGTAGGACTAATCCATAGTGTCCAATATGTCCACTCGCTTTTTTGTCAAATTAGTTGATTCATCTGCGTAAACAAACACCGGAGTGTCTTGCATGCTGAAGAGTGGGTGATGGTAGAGGAGTAGTAAGAAGCTTGATTAAATATGAAATCATTTACATCCATGCATACTTTTCAAATTGGTTGGCACACACAAATTAGGATGTTTTTGATGGGTGCATTTTGGTCATAGAGTTCAGTACAGACTTTCAGGATGGATCATAAGTTTGATGTTGTCACCCAGACTTTTTGTTGTTTTTTTTTTTTAAATATCAAAGCAAACAAAAAAAGATAATTCTGAGATTACTTATTTTTTCTAGAAGTTAGCGTGCTATTTCCACCTAACCCAGAAAGTGAGAGATGTCCCTTGCTGCTGTATTATTTAGTCTGCTAAGTGACTTTGGGTCATAGCTACATATTCAGAAAGGGAAAAAAATAGAGATATAGAGTTAACAGTTCATAATGGGACTATGGAAGCATGTGCCCAAATTACGATATTCAGTGGTAGAGAAATTTGTATGTGATTAGTGGAAGATGATGAACAATACAAGTGCTTCTCAAGTTCTGCTGTATTATCCAAATAAAGTGCTGTATTTCTTTAGTCAGCAATTCCCATTATAACTGCACCATATGTTGTCAGCAAACAGCCAATGCACGGTCTAACAATTAGCCACGAGAGCTTTTCCAGTTGAGGGTTTGGGATAGTACTGAAAAAAATTGTAATTAATTCATGTTCTGTTTGTAAGGCAGTTATTCTTTTTTGGTGATACTTGTCCCCACTGTTTGCTGTATCTATTTGTGTTTCAGAAAGGTTTGCACTGAAAGATTTTAGAGCTCTTATATAGGCGTTGCATTAAATCCTTTCAATAACCCTGAAAGAATTATCCATTTTAATGCTTGAATGACTAGGTGACTTCCCCAAGATCACACCAGAGAGACACAGGGGAACAACACTACAGGTGTCTTGAAGACTTATGTTTCTGCAAGACAGCCACAGCCTCAGGGCTGACGGGGAGCTGCCCATCTATTAAATAACATGGTACCACCTTGGAGGCAGTGCTGAAAGACATTGTTTCCTCAGTCTCTTTACCTCTTTTTACCTATATATTTCATTAATAAAGGGAATTCCAGTGATTAGCTGTTAATTTGGGTTTTCTTTACAGATGGAAGGTGCTTGCTTTCTAATACCATTGAATTTAGAGGAGGCGCAAGGTAGGTATAAAGTTATGTCAAAACAGATTGCAAGGTAATGGGAATGGGGAAAAGGCCGGATTTCCACTGCAAGTTTTGATAGGTCATCTCAGCCCTGGAGTAGTCTGAAGAATATAATCGGAATGAAAAGTCCGCTAGAATCAGCCTTGCTGTGGGATTGACTGGCTCTGACAGAATATATTTTTAAAAGCGTCAGTTGAAATTGTTTCTGTCTAGTCATGTTCTCTAAGAAGAATCTTAGATTATTGTGAATAGCACATTAGCCTTTGTAGCCTCCTGAGGAATGCATTGATTAACTTCCTTTTTTTCTAGAGATACATGTAGTCTTATGGGACTTTGATCCTTAAGTTCTTGAAAATAGTACCACAACTGTAAGAAAAGGCAAAAGACTTCACTTTTATTATTTCTTTACCTGTAGAAGCTTTTTTAGCAGTTTTGTGGAGTATGAAACTTGATCTATTCCTAAAAAGTGTTATTTTCTCTTTTTACAGTTTATTTTCAGTACATTACAAGTCCATGATTTGTTTTGTTTATTGAATTCTACTTCATCTAATTAATAATTGTCAGATCTTTCCTTGGTAATAATTTTGCAGGCTGTAGGTGTCTGATCTCTATCCCTTATCTAACTGAGGATGAGTCAAGACTGAATACTCATTACTTTGTGCATAACAAAGTTATCAAGCCTGCAATAAACGGAAAAAAAATGGCATGGTTTTTGTACGTGGACAATTTCTAATATATTTCTTTACTGCATCTTGGATTATTTTGCTTTACTGAGCCCCTGTGATATCTAAAGTGTCTTCTGAGAATAAAGCACAAGCAAAAAATCTTTCAGTGATATTTCTTGATGATACCTGGATGAGTGATCAAACTGTGTAAGACTACACTAATATTTTGTATTTTCCTGGGATATGCCTTGTAGTTCTGATTGTGAGGCATCGGTATTACTTTCAATTGGAAGACAGTTTAGCATTCAGCACATCTCAATTGTTGGGCTTTCACTTGCTACTACTAACTTAGCTGAAGGAGTAGCTTCCCAAATTCATACCCCCTTTGGTCTAGTTCCTGACACAGTTCCACATATTCTCCTAATCAGATTTAATGCCAAAACGTACACAATACTGTTAGCTTTTTTGCCCCTGGACCTATCTGATATGCCAGATGTGGACCTCATTTTGGTTTTGAAATTGTCCCGTTAAACAGTTTTACCGTAATTATGGCATTTGTTCTTCAGTACCTCTGTTCTTGTGTATTTGTCTGCAGCTGTATTCATAGAATGGTCATGCATTACTTCTCAAATGGGTGAGTTCGTTTGTGTTTTGTTTTGTTTTGTTTTTTCCTGATTGTTGTTAGTTTTGTTTTTTTTTTTTCTCCTTGTCAAACCTCTCTGGTGTCCCTAGAGGAATTAAAAGTGCAAGTAATATACAGATACTGTGCTGCTGATCTGTTAGACACGAACGTGAAATCCTGTCCCTGCCGAGGTTTAACTCTGACCATTAGCTCAAAGCAGGACATTTAGAGAGAAGTGCACTTGAAGGAAGCTTGGGTTTAGTCAAGCTGAAGTTGTGAGGGGGAGAGAGTTGTTCTATCATGGCCTTTGCAGTCTGCTAAAGACATCTGTTGACTCTTGCTGTGTTCTTCATTTTTGCAGGAGCCGGGTAGCTATGGCTCTGAAATGCATCTGTTTTCTTATATATGGCTTTTCTTCTCAGATTAAATTCCTTTGTATGAAAAAGCGAAGCTCCTAGGCTTCAGCTATGAAGACAACTAGCTCTCCTACAAGTATGAAACCTCTTATCTTAAGGCCATTATTTAAGAAATTGTCCTGACTTTTCAGCTAGAATAACCTGCCTTCACATACTTTAGTACTTGACTCTCCTTCCTAGCATGAGCTAACTCCCAAAACTCAAAACACTTTTGTCCTCAGAAGCCTTTGGTTGACCTTGAAAGACACACACACACATTTCTGTTACAGCTGTATTTGGGAGCGATATTTCAAAATTCCACTGTTTTGATCATTAGATTTAAAATGATACTGGAGTGCTTTTGGGTTGTGGTGTGTGCAGAATAACAGGTAGCACCTTTCTGGTTTGAAATAACTGCCTTTAGTAATGTGCTTTTCCAAACAAACTGTAATGGATGTATCTCAAAATACTCAGCTCTGAACTAAGGATTGCAGTAAGAAAATTGATATTAAAATAAAATATTCTAGTCTTCATCTTACCCATTGCTTACTCTGAGCTACTGAAGGTATTGATGAACGATTAAAGTGAATGAATTTGAGGTAGAATGAAAAAATATATAATGAACCTGTAGATTAACAGCAGTAACTCAGGGAAACAAGTTGGAGAATGATGTTGGTATAGTAAAATTATTGCTTAAAAATGAAATGTGGTGCATATGTGTGTTTGGTTTTTTTTCTTTTCTTCCCCCCCTGCAGAGCTACTGTGTTGTATTGACAAAATCTGTCCAGAATTCCTGAGATATATGTTACTAGCCATTAGGAATAGTGCAAGAATTGTCTTCTGGTAACATTACAAATGAAATATTTACTATTTTCACTGACAAATTTTGTGTGACAATACGTATGTCACAGCAGGAAAATATGATGGTATAGGGAATGGTCTTTACATCTTGCAGTTCCTCCAGAAGACTTCTTGCTTGTATGTGTGCATAACCAATCATCCATTCATGGACATGCTTGTACATACCTCAGCAAGAATGTGCTCGTTTCATTCACCTACCCAAAATCTGAAAATTATGAAATTTCAGACCATATTCTGACCATTTGTCGTGAGTTAGGTCTGGGCCGGCCTCTAACACGGACAGACGCTCTCTAACCCCCTCTTCCCCCCCCTCAAATGGGAAGGAAAAGGGAATGAAGCAGAGAGACTTTCGGGTTAGAGAAGAAAAAAAAACTACTACGTTTTAATGAAACAATAATAATAGTGGAATGATAGAAGTAAAGAACTATATACAACTATAGATAATAGCCTGATATCAAACCCGACTCCCTCCCCCGAATAGCAATCACCACTGATGCTGCAGAGCAGGAGACACTGGGAAAAACCCAGGCTCGGCGACGGCAGTGGGGAGC
>NW_009710803.1:132000-136283 GCF_000703405.1 Apaloderma vittatum | reverse complement strand
CAGGCACTGTCTACGAAAACATGCTGCTAACTTCAGAAAGTGCAGCCTTTTAGAAGAAACTAAATGGGAAAGTAAAAATCACTAAATAGGACTGGGTTTTAGCTCAAACCCAGGACACCATTCTTGGCCAGCAACCTGGGTATGTCAAGCCCCAACACTACTTATGTCAGATTTGCCTCCTATGCCTTATGTTTGAGTCAGATGGTTTTCCCCTCTTCACAGTGGAAAGTCACAGCTGTTACAGTGATGGTCTCTCAAATCCCTGCTTTGATTTGCAGTAATACTTAAATTGGCTAAAAGTTGGTCAAAGACATGATTACAATACCTGTGACCTTGGCTGAGGACGAGAGTGTATTTTCTGTGAATTAAGAGAGATGCGTAACACGGTGGTAGGAACAAATGAGGTGTTTTCGCAGTGGAACTAATAAGAAGAAAAATGTTATGTTGGTGTGTGCAGGCATTTGGATGCGTTTAACACGGAAGCTGAGAGAAGCCTTGCTTAATCCTGTGGGACTAATTATAGGAATAACATTATTCACAGGCTGTATAGCAGGAGTCTGATTTTTATGACTGTGCTTTAACTGCTGATGATGCAGTCCTTGTTTCCTGGGGTTTTTTGCCCGACAGATGGGGGAAGTCAAGGCAAGGATGGAATATCTCAGTCCATGCTCCATCCCCCTGCTGGAGGAGCGGGCCTGAGTCCCAAGGGCTTTGGGCTGTGCTCTCCAGCGCTCTGTGAGGAGAGGCTGTGACAAGGCAGGGGCATTGCCCGGGCATTCACACATGGGTGGCTGCCCCCCAGCCCCAGATGGTGCTTCAGGGCTGCCCTCACCTCCACAGGCTGCCACCCACATGCCTCCAGGCTGGGCTGTGGGCTCTGCTGCTGAGGGCTGGAGGTCCCACACTGGAACTCGACCCGACCAGTGGAGCCGTGGCCTGGTGCACGTTCTTTGCCTTCTGGGGTGCCCCAGGACTCCTCATGTGCCTTTCCATAGACCTGAGGTGGCCTCATGTGCATTTCGGCAGGTGAGGGCAGGCCTTGTCTGAGCTTTGCTTGTGCCTCAGGGGCATCTGTGAGGCTCTGAGCACCCCAGCGTGGTCCTGCCCCTGTTCTGATGCCCCAAGGTCCTTCAGGTGCAACCCAGCCACCACCTGTGCCTTTTGGTTCACTCTGGCACAATGTGTAAACTAAAATAGCACAAGTTTAATCTGAAGTAGTTAGTAAAATATTTTACACTATCGTATTTCCAGTTGCTGTTGTAAAAATATTGTACGTGCCCATTTTACCTGAATTTTAGTGTCAGGAACTTGAAGAGTTTTGAGACAAGGATGAGGCAGAGCATAAAGGCAGTGAGGTAGACTCTTGACATGAGAAAAGCCATGTCCTACTCCATTGCTTTAAGAGAGAGAGAGATTTAAGAGAGCAATTGAGCTGGCCATAGGGATCTGAGAGTATATATATTTAATGTTGTAGCAGGGTGAGAAATTGTGTATTGTATTTACAGTTTGTATGTAACAAAGGGAAAGTAACTGGTGATGGTCAGGGCTGCTGTTAGTTGACTTCCCTGGAGCTACAACTGTTTTTCAGCTAGGTGTTTCTTCTAAAAATGTTCACGACTGGAGCAAAAGGACAGACTTGAAGAAAATGCATCATAGTATTTTACAGAGTGGCCTTTGGCCCACAGCCAAAAAACGTCGTAACCCCGGCCACGATTATTAGAGCAGTAATGAGCTTAAGAGGTAATACAGAGTGCAATCTCTGCTCTGCTTGACAAGAAATCGAGACTAAAGCAGAAGTGTTAATTTTACTGATGTTATGGGAAAAGTAAGGCAGCAATAGTGTAGCTTTCACTGTGTGCTGGAAGTTAAAGGACTTCACTTTACAGCTACGTTAAAGACAGAAAGAGGCAAAGATAAGGTACATGTTCTTTCAAAAAGATGTATCAGGAATTTAAATTTCATATATATAAAACCACTGTGAAGTATGGTTTCTTTTTTTTTTTAATTGATTTGATAATTGGACGTTAACTAAGGAGCAACACAGACAATTAAAGGCTTTAAAAATATGTCTGAAGGGACACTTCTGAAATCCCCCACGGACTGTTTTCTGCACAGAAGATCTAGTAGGGAATGATCGAAGTCCATGAGGGGAAGAAACAGAGAAAATGCACTTGGTGAATGTAGATAGGAGGATAAAGGCCAAAATGTGTGCTAACCAAGCAATTTCTCCTGCATTTTGTTAAGCCTTTTGTTTGACCATAAAAGACATAAGAAATTCTGACTTGAATTACAAGTGAGGAGAAGAAAACTTAATGTAACATGAAAGAAGGTTTGTGGTTAACTAAAAAATTACAAAATACCAATATCTCTAGAGATGAGGAGAAGAAAGGCTGATTTCTGCTGACTTCCTTCATCGATCTATGATGTGTAATTCTTATTTGCAAGATTAACTTAGATCCACAATAGAAAACTTCATACTGTGACAAAATAACTGTAGTTTTCATACCATTATTTAAATTTCATCTTGCACCTTTGTTTGTTAAGTTCAGGTATCTGTTTTCTATTTGAGTTGTAAGCCCTTTGAAGCATGGACCATATTTTCTTAAATGTAATTTTATTGTGTACCATAGGGTGCATAGAAGACCTGCAGACATTGATCTGATGCAAATGATAAATGACTTCTGAAATAATATGCTTTTTATGTGGATTTTTTTTTTTTTTATATACTAGAAACTTTTGTCACTGATGGGAGAAGAAAAACTATCCTGAAGCTTTTTCTAGCAGGTTGTGGTTTTGTTTTGTTTTGTTTTTTTTTAAAGGAAAGACCTCATTTCCATTCAGTTTTTTCCTGTAGTAGGTCATGCTGTCTGGACTCTGTTAGATGCCAGAGGATTATTACCTCATTTCTTAGTCATCTTCTGCATGTGGTATGTGTGAGATTTGCCTTTGTGACATATGCTCTTGAAAGAAGAAAATGAGTGAGACTTGCTGTTGCCATCCTATGTCATCACTGAGCATAAAGGTATTGAGTGTAACGTTGTGAAATTCTTATTAAGTTTATGCAGCATTTTACGAAAGCCTACATTAGCAGTAGTCAGATATAATAGATTCTTAAAAGTACTCAATGTCCCTCTGCACAGAATTGGGATTTTTTTCAAGAGAACTCAGTCAGTAAGACTGACTGGTGAAGATTGCTGTCTGTCAGATGTTTCTGAATGTCTCATCCAAGATGGCAGATGGCACAGTGCTGTCACTAGTTCAATTTCTTGGTGATGCTTTTTAAGTTCTAGAAATTTCACAGAAAATTCATCCTGCTCTACTAAAGCAGAGAGGTTCGTTTGCTGGCAGTGTGTTCTGCTGTCCAGCAACAGAGCTCACCATTACTTCCAAACATTTCTGCTCTGTGGACTGTAGCTCCTTCCGTCCACTTCATTTTGTTATCATTGTTTTTGTAGTGTGCAAAAAGAGTCTGCAAGCAGCATATTTAACTTAAAGGTGTGGGTTACAAGCGCAAAGCAACTGCTTATTATCTAACACATGCAGTTGACACTGAAGACTAATGAGAGCTATGAGGCTAAATATTAATATACTCACTATCCTGGTGAGACTTCTGAACAGTGTATGCGTGTTCTTGATTCATACTATCCATATCTTGGTTATGCCATCTATGCATTTCTCCACAAGAATAACAAGTAGGTGTACTACACCTGGATTCAGAAGGTTGCTTCCAAGTTTCAAAATGAGGTTGCTTAATCTGACTACTACTGTTGGAATTCAGCTAATGTTATTCTTGTGAATCGGTTGCAGTTTCTATCTTTTAACTGAACATTCCCTCTTTATGTGTTTAATAAGTAGTAGAGTGTTTTGGTTAGGTAACTTAGTCTTTTTTTCTAAAGAAGAATGATCAAAGAACACTTTCCATTTCTGGAAAATCATGAAAAAACAGGAAATCTGCAAATATGCAGAAATTCACTGTTGAGTAAGTATGCTCATATTAAGTATTAACAAGAGTTCTACTCACAGCAGTCAAGAGGTGGCATCCCTGCCCAAAACAGGGAGGTTGGACTAGATGATCTCTAAGGTACCTTCCAGCCTAGGCCATTCTATGATTCTATAACAGTAGCTTAAGTGTCCCTGTTCTGGCTTTTAACTTGCTAGTTTGTGCCAGCTTGCAAACATCGTTATGTAATAAATGAAAAGTTCCAGAAGCACGTCAAAATTAAAATGCATGGAGATCAGAAGATGTTTTTGTATTTGGGTGTAAATCTGCAGGGTATTGGAGG
>NW_009710803.1:75799-131969 GCF_000703405.1 Apaloderma vittatum | reverse complement strand
GTTCAGCAGCGGCATTAAGCAGTTGTTCTAAACACAAGATGTGCAGAGTTTGAATTGTGGTGTTAGTTTATTTTCATTTCTATGTAGCTCATGAAGGGCCTTTATGAGAGCTACATGTCTCAAAATTGGGTTTTGGGCACCATTGTGGGTCACCTGAAATTTATTTGACACTGGCATACAGGCTCCCTTGGTTTGTGGAGTTATTCTAGCAGGCTTTGTGCTAGTGCCTTTCTACACTTCTTTGTTGCTCTGGGAGTTGAGCAGGCTTGCAGAATTATGGAAATGTTTGGGTTGGAAGGACCCTTTAAAGATGATCTAGTTCAACCCTTCTGTCATGGGTGGGACACCTTTTACTGGATCAGGTTGCTCGAAGCCCTGTTCAATGTGGCCTTGAACTTTTCCAGTGCTGAGGCATCCACAGCTTCTCTGGGCAATCTGTTCCAGTGTCTCAGTACCCTCATAATTTTTTTTTTTCCTTATGTCCAGTCTAAACTTGCCCTCTTTCAGTTAAAAACTGTTGCCCCTTGTCTGTCACTACAGGCCCTTGTGAAAAGTCTTTCTGATAAGCTCAGTTTGAGTATTGAAAGGCTGCAATAAGGTCTGCCCAGAGCTTTCTCTTTTCCAGGCTCAACAACCCAAATTTTATTGGTCTTTCCTCATAGGAGAGGTGCTCCAACCCTCTGACTATTTTTGTGGCCCTCCTGTATCCAATGTTCTATCCACCAGGATATGCAAGTCCTTCTCTGCATGGCTACCTTTAATCCATGAATCACTCAGTCTGTATTGGTGCTGGGGATTGTCTTCCTCCAGGTGCAGGATCTTGCACTTGATCTTGCTGAACTTGAAATTCACGTGGGCTCACTCTTCAAGCTGTCAGGGTCCCTCTAGCTGGCATCCCTTCCCTCTAGTATGTCAACTGCACCACTTTGCTCTCATCCACAAACTTACTGAGAGTGCACTCAATCCTCCTGTGTTGTTGATGAAGATTATAAAATAGCATTGGTCCCAGTATGGACCCTTGATGGGCATGGCTCATTAGTGGTATCCACAGGGATTTTGAGCTATTGACTAATGAATGAATCAGTTGTTGGCTTTGCTTTCAGGTGCAACAAGCTTTTTGACTGATGCTTTCCATCTTAAAGCAGATTCAACTAAGCAGAATATTCTAAAATTATTGACTATGTAAAAACAAGCCCTAGTAATGGGAAGGACCAATCTTTGTAACACAAAACACAACGGGAATAATATTTACTGCTGGGAGTGTGAGTTTTGTTGTCTGATCACCTGAGGGCCGTAGAGAAAGGATGGGTCTTAAATAACTGCTTTTGCAACAGCTGGGAGACTGTGCATTTGTATTTCAGCACACTTTCTGATATTTGTAGGCCACTTTTAAAGTATGGAAGTGCTATTACCATTTAATATTGTAGGACTTGGGTGTGATGGAGTAAGCCGTGAGGAGACACTGTCACGAGCTAAAACTTGAAGCTCTCCAACAGTTTTATCTGTGGGCTTGTAGTTGCTCAGTTGTGAGTGCTTGTGTAGTAAATGAGATCACGCAGCTTAATTTTCTGAATTTTCCCTCCTGTTTACTAATATCTTCACCACTGCTACTAAAGCAGCAAAAATACACTTGTATAAAATGAACAGTGTGCAAAACTGCTCATCTTGCTTATCTCAAAAAAGCGTAACTAGTAAATCAGCAAAATCTCAAATCTGCATAGAATCAGAGGTCAGTGATACAAAAATGCTTTCTCCTAAGTATATATGCAGAACTCAAGTAATATGCGCTTCTGAATCACTTTTTTAACCTAAAATTAATTACCTTTGAATAACTAGTGTGCAAGCTGTTTACTTATTGAGAGTGATTGAGGTAACTGGGAAATACCCAGGCTTGTTTTTTGACATCTGTTTTACGCGTGCAAATCTGTGTTTAAAAAAACTCAGGAAAGCATGGGGACCCACTGTATTTCGCTGTCCTTTAATCGGAGTTTTGTGTTTGCACATAAGTGTGTGAAATCTGCTTTTATGTTTCTGATTTTTGGAGCTGAGAACCATATGGTATCTTGGTTTTGCATTTCTTAGATCTTCTTAATTGTGCCTGCATAGCAATTAGGCTTGTGCATAAATTCAGGAAAATAATATATTCATTTGTTCTTACTGTATAAAATACACTGAGAAATCATTTCAGCTTTTACAATAACCCTGAAAAGCATTCAGAACAGGGCAATTTCATTTACAGTTACTATATAGTTAATTCTACCCTTTAAAATGTGTTTAACTATTCTGTCTTTTATCATGAAACGGCAAGACACGGAATGTCCAACTCGTCCAGTGAAGGGGGGCTAAATTATATCCTTGTTCATGGATCCAGCAAAGCACTCAGCTTGGTGCTTATGTCCTACTGAAGTCAATGGGACCACTTGTGTTTTGAAAGTTAAGTATGTGCTTTTAAGTGTTCTACTGAATAGGGATGAGATTATTCTTGTTCTTTAAGTCAAGCATGTGCTTAAGTGCTTGGTAGAATTGAATTAGCTAGCATCTGTGAGTTAGCACAAGAAAAACCAAATGTTGTAGCATGCTTGTTCAGAATGTCCTTATTGTAAGTTCTAGTTGAGTTTGACTGGCTCTCAGATAATGTCATTAAGCAGTAAGTGTCAGTAAACTCTTCTTCACAGTATCTTTCAATGAAATTGAAAATCAGGATGACTTAGGATTCTTCCTCACTTGGACATGGTTTTGTCACCAAACCTCTCTGGTTTCCATCTTTGTCTCTTCTACTAACTTTTTTTATTTTGCATTTTCCAGCAACTTTTTCTTTAACTGTCTGATCTAAACATTTATCTTCTCTCTAGGTTGATAGGAGAGTTGATTTTTTTTCCTTGAGTTTTCTGACCTGTTCTGTATTTCAGTAGGCATCACTCCTGTTAGGATACCACCTTACCTTTTCTCTGTGTTGAGACTGGTCCCAAACCACTCATTCTGAATTGACACTGGAGATTATAGAAGCCTTGCAGTACTTTAAAGGGAGCCCATAGGAAAGTAGGGAGGGACTCTTGATCAGATAGTGTAGTGATAGGACAAGGGGTAACCATTTCAAACAGAAAGAAGGTAGATTTAGTTTAGGTATTAGAAGTTCTTTACTGTGATGGTGGTGACACACTAGAACAGGTTGTCTGGAAAAATTTGGATGCCTCATCCCTGGAAGTGTTCGAGGCCAGGTTGGATGGGGCTTTGAGCAACCTAGTCTGGTGGAAGGCATCTGTGCCCATGGCTGGGAGGTTGGAATTAGATGATGATTTAAGATCCTTTCCAACCCAAACCATTTTATGATTATTTCTATTATAATTTTCTGTTGCTGTTGGCATCCTTGCTCACCTATTTTCTGTCTCTTTCTGTCTGCTGAACTTTTGGATATGCTGAAAATTGTTGGAGGCAAAATGTGGGCTACAGATCTGTTTCTTAGACGTGAGGGATCATAGAAAGAAATACCAATTTGTCTTTCTACCAAACTTGCAGGCATCCAAGTCTAGACAAGAGAATTAAAGGTGTGATATGAGCATGTTATCCTTTCTCAACATTAGTGTCATGGGGCTAGCTCAATTAATTGGTGCTCTACTCTGTAGAAATGCTATGATGACAGTATTTTAATTTTTGTCTTGATAAGGCCTATGCTAGGTGAAGGATCAAGTAAAGAACAAAAAAAAAGCATGTGTGTTTTTTAGAGTTGTTTAGCTTGTCTTGAAATGCCGCTTATGTCATGTAGATAGAATTCTAATGACGTCTAAAATATTGTTATTACCTTCTGTAAAGTGTCAGGGTAATGAGGCCGACAGTAAAAGATTTTAAAAGACTAGAATGTAATAGCTTAGGCTGGTGGTCTGGGGTAAAATAAAACATAACACTTAATTTTTAGGATGGCTTGGCAAGTTCCTGTTGTTGTACTAGTTAACCTTAACTAAAAGATTAATAGTGTTTGAGAGTCCCACGTGAGTATCAGCTCGACCATAATTTAATTTGAACTGGAAATGAATTGGATAAAAGTGCTGAACTTAAGTACTCTGAATGTTGAGAAGAAGAGCTTTGGTCCTGGATTTCTGATTAATTGCAAGAAAAGATGCTTTCCAGAAACAGCCACGTGGATCGTCTCTGCACTATACGTGCGCTTGCTGTGATGAGCGAGTTTTGGTAGGATAATGTTTGTTCTGTTTGCCCTCTCGCTCCTGATATATTTTACAGTACAGAGGCTAAGCCAGACCTGATGAACCTATCTTGTGTGGTTAGATCTGATTTCAGTTTCCCACATCACTGTAGCGTCTTTTTAACAAAATCTTACCTGAAATGTAAGCTGGAGCATAGGAAGTTCCACAAAAATATGAGGAGAAACCTCTCTACTGTTAGGGTGATGGAGCACTGGCACAGGCTGCCCGGAGAGGTTGGGGAGCCTCCTTCTCTGGAGACTTTCAAAACCCACCTGGATGTGTTCCTGTGTGGCTGCCCTAGGGGATCGTGCTCTGGCAGGAGGCTTGGACCAGATGATCTTTTGAGGTCCCTTCCAACCCTGAACATTCTGTGATTCTGTGATGATGATGTCATCTCTGCTCTCTGTTGTCCCAACCAGTAGGCAGAGTACAAAAGGATCGTACTGTGTGAAGAAGTTAATTTTTTTTGATTGGAGTTCCTTTTTGCAGCTCTGAGGAGAATCACCTGGGAGTTGTGATGGACAACAGGATGGCCATAAGCCAAAAATGTGCCCTTAGGACCAATAAGACCAATGGCATCTTGGAGTGCATCAAGAAGAATGTGGCCAGCAGTTTGAGGGAGGTCATCCTTCCCTTCCGCTCTGCCCTAGTGAGGCTAAACCTGAAGTACTGTGTCCAGTTCTGGGCTCCCCAGCTCAAGAAGGACAGGGAACTGCTGGAGAGGGTAGAGCAAAGGGCTACCATGCTGTTTAAGGGACTAGAACATCTCTCTTACGAAGAGAGGCTGAGGGACTTGGGGCTTTTTAGTCTGGAGAAGATGTATCAATGCTTATAGATACTTAAAGGATGGGTGTCAGGAGGATGGGGGCCACTCTTCCTTCAATAATGCCCAGTGACAGGACAAGAGGTAATGGGCACAAACTTAAACATTGAAAGTTCCATTTAAACAGGAGGAGAAACTTCCAGAGCACTGGAACAGGCTGCCCGGAGAGGTTGTGGAGTCTCCTTCTCTGGAGACATTCCAAACCCGCCTGGACGTGTCCCTGTGCAGCCTCCTCTAGATGAACCTGGTCTAGCATGAAGGTTGGAATAGATGATATCCAGAGGTCCCTTCCAACCCCTAACATTCTGTGATAGACTTAAAATACTCACTTCTATAAAAATGCCTTCATAAATGTCTCTCATCTTACAGACCAACTTTGAGAGTTACATTTGATGATAAAAGGCAGCAAATGATACCATTTTGAACAAAACGATGGAGTCTGATTAAAAACCCTTCAAAGCTGTAGGGCTTTGTTTTGGTTAGCAATGACAAGGCACAGCAGAGGCATCCAGGAACGTACAGTAAAAGCCTTACCTCATAAGATTAACTGTCACCTGCTCTGATCAGTGTTGGGGATAACTTGTTCTAAACTGTTGAAAATGGTTGTCGAAGAAGGTTCAAGTACAGGTGTGAGAGGCAGCATGGTAAGGCAATAAGCTTTAGAAAAAAAGGCAGTTGTAAAAGTTTAAATGAATATCTTGGCTGAAAGGAACCATTTTCACCCATTTTGAGCCTATGCGTATATTTTCTTGTTTCTCGAGAAAGCTGAATGAAACAAATTTAGTCATTTGTTCATACTAGCCACCATTCAGCTTTTGTTTTCTGGAAACACTCTCCCTTAGTATAATCAGTATATTTTCTTGCTCGTTATTCTTCCCAAAGAGTTGATTTTCACTGTTCCCTATCTCCTTCACCTTTTCTTGCTACAACATCTTTTTTTATTAGTAGGGGTTCCTATGAGAAGTGTTTATCTGTGAAAGAGATATAGTATTTAATTCCCAAATTGTACCAACTTGAGTGTGAAACCAGATTTTGACAGTAACTGTGGACAGGTTCCTTCTTTTTCTTTTCATACGGTGCTGGCTATTAGAGTTATCTTGAGCCTATAAGGTTATATGTTGACGTGAGTAATTATTCTGAATATTTTTGTGCAAAAGTTGTAGAAAATTACTTTTATAAACTATTTTGCTTACTTTTATAATTAATAAAATTCTCTTAAATAATGTTAGGCATCATCCGAAGGTCTTTATTTGGCTCCTTCTAGAATATGAATTCTAAACACAGTTAAAATATCTATTAGGTAAAAATATTCCTAGTATAATACGTCATTGTTCTCTGATAATGCACCAATACTTTTCTGCAACCTTCTATCTAGTTGTCTCAGGCTGCTTTTATAGGACAACACTACAATGCCTGCCTATGATCCACGTGTTGGATGAGAAGAAAGTGTTCTCACGAGTCCCTTGGTCACAGAGCAGATCATTGCTAAGCAGGGGAACACAGCTGATGCCTTCAAAGAGCACTTAACATCTGGGTACTTGTTTAGTATTTGGAGTAAATGGAAACTGGGATATCTGGGCTTTTTGTAAACTTTTCTGTGTTGAACCTTGGTTTGAATCCTAACATTAGGAGAAGTCCTGTGTTATGACTACAAGCTGTGCATTTCTGGAGTGCTGGGTTCCTAAATCCAGAGGAAAGCAAATGAAATTAGGTGTTTATTTTTCTAGGACTCCTATGAACTTCCATGCTGAGTTTTTTGGTTAGGCTTCTCTAAATTTGCAGGCTGATTTCCTTCTCCTCTTTCTATGCTTGCTTTGTGGGCTTCAGTTTTATGCTTAGACCTTCTTAAACTTCAGTTTTCAAAACAAAATGCAGCTTTTTATTATGTGTGTTTAAACTCGTTCTCTGTGGTTCTGGGCGTTACTGGTATGGCACTTCATTTTCCTAAAGTGTACTATACTCTTTGGCACAGAAATGCGAGTCACTGTGTTTTAACTACTAGCAATCAGAATTTAAGTATATGAATATTTTCAGTTGTCTTGAGTTTTCTTCTCTTTCATTGTTTTTACTAGTAATAACATAGGCTGAAATGAGTCTGAGTCTGTTCTAGAAATATTTATATGTTCAATACAGCAAAAGGGGAATTGCTTGAATCTTTGCTAAGATTCACGGAAGTTTTAAGTAGAACATGCTAAGTGTTATGACTTATTTCTAAATGTAGTATGATTGATTCCTAAAACTGTATTCTCCTTATAAGTGGTGTCCAGCAGAGTACATTAACATATAAAGAAACTAAAGCAATTAGCTTGCAATTAAAATAATGAAATTATACAATATTGGGGATGATAATTACGGATTTATTTAATAGTCGGCCTCATGAGGCCTGTGTATTATGTGTGGTAAAACCTGCAGGGAACAGGAATCATGTGGTTCCCTTTCATTAAGAGTTTATTAAGCTGTGAGTACCTTGCCTGGAAAAGTCAGTCTGAGGACTGTCAGTTCATTTTGCACCACCTGACTTCTTTTATGGTGTGAGTTGGGAATTGTTCTCTTTTGTTGGGTTGAGGGGAATTAGGTAAAAAAGCATTCTTGCTCCTGTTGCTGTTAATGATATATTAGTTCATGGTAACAGTCAACAGCTGCTACAGTGATGTACTGCAATTACCTTATTATTAATCAAAGACCAATCTGCCTGATGTTTGGCAAAGCTTTTATGGTTTGCTTTCATGAATACTATTAATCACGTTGCGTTTTTTTTAATTATTTATTTTTAAATTTTTAAATCCCTTCACTTATCTGGATCTCCTGAAAGAGTTCTTATTGTCCGGTTCTTTTCACTGTGAGGATGTATGCTGGGCTGTAGGTGCCTATCTCAGTATTCTATTTCTGACAGTAGCTCTAAGCAGACACTTATGGAGAAGTGGAATTAGAGCACAGGTGGATGGATCTTTGGAACTGCATGATTGATTTGTTAGGATTTTATCAGTTTTCATTATAATCCATTAAAGGATACCCTGCTTGGTCAGCATAAAAATAAAAAGATGCGAACAAAATCCTGCTTCCGTGGATTTAAACTGGGATTGTATGCACAAGGAGTGATTAGATCATACACGTCCAAGCATTGCTTTTGCAAGAGTTAAGGAAGAATTACAGATGAGGTTGTAATGATGAAAGGCCAAATGGCTTAAATCAGCATTATTCACTTCAGTGGAGCCCTATGAATTTACAACAGAAGAGGATTTGGTCCATTTTAATGCAGTTAAGGTCACGCATTCAGCTGGTGGCAGAGGTAATAAATGACCCTAGCTGTTGTTGTCACTATGGTTGCATATACGCAGCGGAAGGAGGCAGCACTTGAGACTGAAAAGCAGCCAGGCTGGAAAATGTGCAGGAAGCTTTAGCATAAAAAATAAATTGCTCATGACACCGAAGTTGTGATTCTGGAAGATAAGAGGAATATGTACGGGAGAACACAGAACAAAGACTCTCAGTTCTGCTGGGACCATGTAGTACTGAGACAGTTGTGAGATGGTTGCTTGAAGTGAGCAAGAGGTATGCTTTCGTAATACATCAAAAGACAGATTTCTAGAAGGAGCACATTAAAGCAGAACTTGAATTGAGTACTGACTGCGCAAATCAGCCCAAGCATGCTTTAGAGCCACTTAGGATGTCTTGGGAGCCAGCAGAATATTGTAAGGAACTTATTTGGTGGGGTTTTTTTTTGGTGGGGAAGCTGGTAGAGGTGCTTTGAATGCCTGTGGGAGTTGTAGCCGATATCGGTGCCTTGCTTCATGCTACCGACAAATTTTATGCAGTGAACAGCTTGTCGTTGGTACAGAGCTAGGGCCATGTTATTCCCAGTACGTTCCTCATGAGAATACCAGCCAGTGTTCTGTTACACTCGAATTCCAGAGCAAACTGATGTCCTGGGCTGAGGCAAGTGCCTAGATCTGCTATTTTCCAGTGTGCAGATGAGTCGGTGCTCTACTGGGTGTGTTACCCCTGATTTTCCTGTGTGAAGAAAAAAGATTGTTGGTTCTTTCGAGGTCTCTTTTCCTTTTCAGTTAAAATAAAATACAGCTGAAAGTCAAGTTGCTGTCTATAAACAAACACATCACATATTTGTAACCAAATCCTAGTATTTAGTGTGTAGTCCAAACATAATTATTTTCCTTAAATCTTGACTGAACTAAATTTTCTGCTGTCTCTAAGCATCATAAAAATGCTACCATGTGCATCATGAATGGAGAGGAGAGGAGAGAGATGTGAGGGAAGAAGGCTGCTACTTAATCCTATTGGATCCTACCCAGCCATCAGACTGCCATCTCTGCGTCCACCAAAGATGCCTCAACAGTAGTCAATGTATTTTTGTCCCATTATGATATAGTTTCTATGAGCACTCAGGAACCCGTAAGTCCACTTCGCTTGTTAAAAGTGAATAATTCATTGCTTAGAAACACATTTGGGAAAGGTAATCAGGAGAGTGGATGCCATGGTATTTGAATCACAAAGTAAGCAGATAGCCTTCAGTACTTCTGTTTCGAGGTGTTTTTTTTTTTTTATACTTGTAACTGTTTCTAGTTAAACTTCAAGAATTGTGAATACCAGGTGTTGTAAGAAGTGCATTGTACATTTCTCCAGAATCCAGATAACAAAGTAAAAGATATGGTCTCTTCTCTGTTTGAAAAACCAACATACTGCACCACTCTGCACCAAAACCCAGTCACATGACTGTGACTGCTGCTTCACTGTGGTATGATCCTTGCCCTTCCTGACCTGTTTGTGTCTGATTGTTAAATAAGTGAAGGTTTTTTATTTATCTTCTTCATGCAGGCAACTTTTTGCCAGTAGATGAGCCCAGCTCTTCCTGGCAAGTAACTGGCTGCTGGGTGTATGTAAAGACTACTGGTAAGATTGCCTCGCTTCTGTCCCAGTATTTTCTGTATTATGCTGAAGTGCTTTGAGATTACATTGTGTGATACAGAGGCATTTGAAGTAGGGGGTGATTTAAATGCAGATGGGAAGAGAGCTGTGGCCTCTGGGTTTCTAGAGATCAGTTTCCTGGGTTCTCTTTTAGTAGGCCAGCAGTTCACCTGGTACAAGTGGGATGAATTTACATACACAGTGATAATGAATGAAGGAACGAGTCATATGTGACTTGTCTCATGCTAATGTTTGCCTTCTGGCTTATTTAAAGTCAGAAGAGGATATATAGATAACTTATCTCCAGTTTTCTTTTTATTGTTATTTACATTTCTAATTTAATTCCAGCACTGGGAATAAAAATTACAGACTTTTGAAATAGCTGTCTTCAACTGGTACAGTAGCAGCCAAAATGGGAGATGGGATTTTGATGTGTGAGTGGCTTCAGGTTTATTTCATATCATATAATATCAAATCATAATCATAATCATAATCATGGCCTAGGCTGGAAGGGAACTTAGAGATCATTTTACTCCAACATACCTGCCACCAGGGCCGCCACCTCTTAACTAGATCAGGCAACAGGTGGGGACTGAGCAGGAATCGAACCTGCGACCTTAGCCTTGTTATTTATTGCAACTTTATCTGCCTGCTTCCTCTCTTATTTCCTGAAGACACATGAGCATTTGAAAATGAAGATAGGCCTGGGCTGCAGGACATAGAGCTTGGATTTTGTGTTCTTTTTTTTCCCCAGATATGCAAAGCTATTTCCAAATATGTAAAAGCTATTTTGCCCAATATGTTTTCAGCATAGAGGGAGAAAGCGACTGGAGTTGTATGTGTTTGCATGCGTGGGCACATAAAATTTTTCAAGGTCTAACTCTCTATGTTGGATATTCTTTTGTTTATAAAAAACTGTTGAGAAAAATTGAACTTGGAGCAAGCGCAGACATTAGTAACTTTCAAAATTTCACACTGAAAATATGACTGGTCACTGTTCCATGAAATACATTCTTGATCCTTGTACCAGGCTGCAAGGGCTACAAGCACAAGGAAAGATTAGTGTTAGTCACAAAAGTAAAGGGTGTTGTTATGTACTAAAAGTTATGTACTTCATTTGCAAAACCAAATTGCTTTAGTATTAACAATCCCACCGGTCTTAGCTAGTGCCTTCTATTGTACAGGCCTATGGCTTTGCTAGTTTTTTCAATAAAGCCCTCTTACATTATCCTTGATAAAATCTGAAGCCCTAAGTATTTATAAGCAAGTGTTTCTTTGTTTGCTTTTTTTTTAAAAATGTAAAACAATGCATTAATGGCTTTTTTTAGGCTCCTATGTTCTCCTTATATACAGGATTGCTTGAACATAGTGACCTCTGGGAGCTATGCAGATAAAAAGTTATGAACATATTAGAGAAACAAATAATATTTTAATTAAAATGGAAAAATACTCCAGGCAGTAATGCTTAAATGCTGAGAGCAATATAGTGCTGGAATCAAAATGATGAATGTTTAATAATTTGGGTGGGATGTGATGTTACCTACGGGGCTAAAGGACCATTCCTTACAAGTGCATCAGCTGCATTAGGGCTTCTGTTGACTCAGCAACAATCCAAATATTTATTTTCATGTGTGTTTGTGGGTATTTGTAGTATCCTGGAGTAAATTTAATCTCTGTGTTAGTCTAGAGCCAGCTAGTCTATAGACACTGTGTCTATCACATGGTCCTTGCTTTGTGCCATATGGTAGAGCTCACGTGAGGGTTGGAGTATGTTTGCAGTTTAAGATTCACATTAGTCCTGTGTGTTTTGCTTTATTATATGGTTTGTAATTCAAAGCTTTAAAGGAGGAGTATCTTCCCGCTTGGTCCCCATGTGTTGCCTGGTCTAGTCGAGAGGTGGTGGCGGCCCTGCCCATGACAGGGAGGTTGGACTAGATGATCTCTAAGGTCCCTCCCAGCCTAGGCCATTCTATGATTCTTCCTTAAGCTATGAGCACAGCCTGAAAATCTGCTGTGGCGGAAGGAGGTAGGGAACAGAGGACTATTGATGTTTCACCCTGATTTAAGGTTGGAGTCTTTCAGCTATGTGCTGTGTCTTCTCCAATTTTAAACTTAGCTTATTCAGTTTTGTTCTTTGTGTGAAAGATACTGTTTGATATTTCTAGGTGCATCTTTAAGGAGGAACATCTTTAAGAAAGCTTTGTTTAAAAAAGCTTTGAGAGGTAGTAGCAGGTTTGTTATTTACAAATGAAGTGTTTGTACTGGCTTGTGCATTAAGACAAGAGGAAGTGGCCTCAAGTTGCTCCAGGGGAGGTTTAGATTGGATATTAGGAAAAAATTATTCACTGAAAGGGTTGTCAAGCATTGGAACAGGCTGCCCCGGGAAGTGGTTGAGTCCCCACCCATGGAGGTATTTACAGGACCTGTAGGTGTGGAGCTTAGGGACATGGTTTAGTGGTAGACCTGGCACTGATTGGTTAATGGTTGGACTCGATCTTAAAGGTGTTTCCCAACCAAAACAATTCTACAATTATAGTTCTCTGAATAAGCATATCTTAGCTTTTGATATGCACATGTAATTATGATAATGGTAGAATTTACAAATAATTTCAAGTCCTCCGTTTTGCTTCGAAGCCAATGAGAAATGTAGAAGGCGATGACTGTTGCTTTCTGCTACTTGCAGACAATGAAAAAGCAGGTCGACGGCTCCATCTACTGGAGTTCCAAACCACCAGCAAGAGCTGCACTTCGTTGAATGTACTGCAGCATCTGCGCCCTTCTAAGTAGTCTCTCTCCAGCTCTCCTGTAGCCCCCTTTAAATAGTGGAAGGCCACTATAAGATCCCCCCGAGAGCCTTCTCTTCTCCAGGCTGAACAGACCCAACTCCCTCAGCCTGTCCTCACAGGAGAGGTGCTCCAGCCTCCTGATCATCTTTGTGGTCTCCTCTGGTCTCGCTCCAACAGGTCCCTGTTCTTGTGTTGGGGGCTCCAGAGCTGGACACAGCACTCCAGGTGAGGACTAACCAGAGGAGAGGGGTGGAATAAACTTCAAATATGAAGAAAAGAAAAAAAGCCCTCTATTTCCTCTGGCAGTTAAATACATGACTTTAAGATATTTCTGAGATTAATTTGCATTCTGCAACATCTTGTTTGGCAGTGTAGGATCGGAATTGTTGTCCAGTTTAAATTTCAAAACTTGTTTGGAATGGCATAGTATCATTGCAAAGGTGTCTTTCTCTGTTGCTTTCTTTTTCCTTTGTTGCAGCTTTTAAGAATGATGTCAGTAGGGATGTTAGATACAGAAAATAAATAGTTTCTTAGAGAATATATAGCTGAAGTGAATTTTACTCTGGAAGGGTTACTGCTATAAAATTGTAAGCACAAGTAATTGTGTTAAATGCAGGGACTGAAAGAAGACATCTCATGTTTCTCTCATAATAGGACATATATAGCAGCTCATAAGTCCTCTGCAATAAGCAACCAAATTAATGAGAGACCTTATTTCATTAATATCCGAGGATGTTAATATCTTAAAATACATGTTTTCTTCCTGTGTTTCAAGTAGAATTGTCACTTTAACTCAGTCCTAAACTTTGACATTTTTACACTGCAAAATGTCTTGTGTGTGTATAGATTTATAAATAAATGATATATGCAAATAATATTAATATTTACCATACTCAAAGTATTCGAACTGTATATACGTCTAAGCATTCATATATACATAGATCTGTACATGGATGTGTGTATTTTAAGAAAGGTCTTCAGATGGCAATTTTAGGCCTAGAAAGAACAGTGTGTTATTCCTTGCGTCTTAAAGGCACTGACTGAATAAATGCCATTTTGTTATCTGTGGTTAGAGCAATATATTCTATTAAAAAGTTGTTGCTACCTGGAAAGCTAAGGCTATGTATATTCATAGGCTAGTTATTAGGAATAATCTCTATTATTATTTAGACGTAGCCTTTATATTACCAGTGAATCTTAGAATATGTGCTTTTTGCTCAGTTTCTGGCTTTCTTCATGTTTTGGCTCAGAGAATTTAATAATTATAAGCCAAGATGGTTTGTTCTAAAGTGAACTGACAATTAAGGTGTGAGCAGGAGAGAGAATTATAGGAGTAAATGTTTTTTGTCTAAGCATAAAATGCCTATGGCAATTTCATATTTTTTAAAAAGTATTTTGGTCATTTACTGCAGTTGTAAAACTGCATTCTAAAGTCTTTTTTGAGTGGTTATGGTATCTCCTTAAAATACAAGGAAGAAACCTCCCAACCTCTAAATAATCTTATGTTTACGTGCATATCCATACATATCAGTATACCTGAAACTGCATTCACAACAGAAAAAAAAGCCAACACAATAGGTCTGGAAGTGGTTGAAGAACTGAGAGAGTGGCGAGAGTTGCATGTGGCTTTCCAAATCCCGCTCTCAGCAGGATGGTTTGTGCACGGCCGAACAAGCTGCTACAGCCTAAGCCCCTATGTAAGTTCTCAAGGTGTCAGCTTCTCTGTGCTGTTGCCTCTGCTCTTGCTCTTCCAGTGGTGTAAATGCAAACTACCTTAGGTGGCAGGGAAATGGAACAGCTGGCTGTGCATCAGCTCATTGGGTGGGAGTAAAGCTCTTCTGATAACCTGGGTATGTATCTGTGCCGGCACCATCGGTTCCATCTGATTCAAACTGAACTTGAGCTTGGGTTTCATTCGCAAGGTGTATGTATAGTCCAAGTCGGGTTTACCTTGTAAACGGAGATCACTGGTGACTTCTAGGAATTGGTGGCCATTCCCAAGCTGTTTCCCTCATCTTAACCTACAAAATTGCTTATTAATTCCTGGTGCTTGTGAATATTGTGTCTGCTTGACAGTGCATATTCTGACTGGAGCTGTACTAGCTTTCTTTAAAAAAAAAATTATTAATGCAGAAAGTACTGTCTAACATCTAGTCAGAAATAGTCTCTGAACTAACTCACTGTAATATTACAAATATGTAGTTTTATTACTCCTTAAATATTCTGCTTCCATTTTTATTTATATATGTGTGTGTTTATATATACATACTGTATACATATGTATTGTTCATGCAGAACTGTTATAGCCGCATAATGCGTATTAAGTTACTCATTAGATGAATGATTTTGGTTTTGCACCTGACATAAAAACATTATTTAGATAAATCACCTGATTTTGATTCCTATGTGCTGAGAGCACTTGCAACTCATGAAATTACACTCGGGCATTGTACCTGCACCTTCTCGTGTTCTTATGATTACGTATCACATGTTTTTATTGCTCCCTCTGTGGTCGTGTCCCTCACAGCAGTCGTTTATTATAATGAGAACAAAAAGGAGATAGAACTCGTGCATATTTCATAAAGATTAATTTTCTTCTAGTGCCTCTGCTGAGCTGATCAAAATAAGTTGTTATTGCTTAAATATTTATAAAAAATGCTAAAAAATGCTGAGTGTCTGTGTGTGAAACTTTTCACTAATTTCAAAAAGCAGCAAAAATAGCAAATTATAAGCAAGCTGGATACAAAAGAATTTCACAAAAGTGTTCAAAGGAAGTATTAAAGGTCAAATCTAGAAACATGATCCTGTATTTTGACAGTAAGCTCCTAGAACTTAGCTCCTCAAGAAGAATTTCTGGTGGCGCATATTTTAGCTTGACTGCAATCTTCTCTGCTGCAAGGTGATATATCCAACTGAAAGTTCAGTTAAGATTTGAAAATTTAGATTCTTGCAAAAATCTGGGTATTGAGGAACACAAAATAATGTTAATGTTCTACTCAGATAATGAAAAATCAAGTCTCTTCTAAGAGAGCTTACCGTTTAGAAGACTTGTTGCAAAAACATACAAAACCAAGGACATTTGGGCGATAAATTTATCTTTGGCATGTAGATTTTATACTGTTACTCAAAGTGATCTGCATTGTATGATATATCATATGTAATATTATATCTCTGTTCTGTAGAATGTTTTTAGCCACATCTTTACTCAGCAGCTGAGTTTTCAGCATGGCCTATTGAACATCACTTTGAAATTCTGGAAGTCTTCAGTAAAAGCACATGCAGCAGCTTGCAGCTGTACATAAAATTGATGCTGAAGTCACATGTATTTAGGCTAACTTAAAGCCTGTTCAAATGGACTTTGAGACTGAATCATTTACTTCTTTTTTCTTTTTCTTTTTTTTCTTTTTTTTTTTTGCAGATTAGTTTACTGGCTGACAAGAGCCACGGACACTTTGTGCCCTGATGGGGGACTCAGGATCCAGACGATCAACACTAGTATCTCGGTTGCCAATATTCAGGAGAAGTATTAGCCGGAGGCACGACTCTCTTCCTTCCTCACCTTCTTCTGGTAATGGCATTGGTGTCCACACCTCCTCCCCAACCAGCACTAACTCCAGCTCAGGGAGCACAGGCAAGCGCCGGAGTATTTTTCGCACTCCTTCCATCAGCTTCCATAACAAGAAAGGGAGTGAGCAGAAGTCTGACTCAGCTAGCCAAACCGTCAACATCTCCAATGGTGCCCAGTCCTCTCTCAGCACTTTTCAAAAACTGAGCTTAGAGGAACACATTAAAAGCAGAGGAAGGCATTCAGTTAGCTTTGGTGGCTCGCGTAGCAAGAAGATTACAAGGTCTTTGACAGACGATTTTGAAAAGGGAAAGGAGCCCTCGGCTAATAAGAATGTCTTTATAAATTGCATAAGCTCTGGGAAGAATGAGGGTGATGATTCAGGCTTTGCAGAGGAGCAGAGCCGATGCTCTGTCAAACAGTCCACGCGAAAACTTCTTCCTAAATCTTTTTCGTCGCACTACAAATTTTCCAAACCGGTTCCAGAGAGTCAGTCGGTTTCTTCTGTGCAGCAGTCCGGCTGCTCTCTGGAGGTTAGATCGTACGTGGAAAGTGAACCTGTGATCACTAAGTCCTCTCCTCTGTGTTCAGCCGAGACGACGGAGTGCGTGGGAAGCTCTTTGCCATCCCCCCTGCTCTCGGCTGACCTCACGGCTGCCCAGACCCCCTCCGACTTTGTCGCCCTGACGGAGGATTCTGTTTCGGAGGTTGATACTCTGCCCAGCAGTGGGACTGGGGCGCCACTCACAGAGGATTTTGGCCACAATGTCTCTACCTCTCAGATCTTCTTTAATCCTGCTGCTGCTCCTTCAAGGAAAATGGATTTTGTAGAAAGTACTGGCTATTCTGCTGTTGTATCTCCTGCGAGTCATGCAAGCTTGTGTAGCCTTGAACCTAATACCTTATTCAAAACCTCAGCTGCTAATCAAACGAAAGTATTGTTGCAAGGCAATGAACTACATATTAACGATGCCAGTCACACAGGAGAAATTAACTCCACAAATGTGCTTTTAGAAACCTTTGTGTTACAGCATAGAGAAGAACCAGTGATACCATCCCCAAAGGTACAGGGGTTGAGGGAGGAGGGAGATGAAAGCACGCCATCCCAGCACACAAGAGAGAGAATTCCTGGAATCGAATCCAAGATTGTTCCATGTTCTCAACCTCAGTCATTTAAAACACAACAGGGTTATGAAACAAACTGTTCTAAAGGTATGTCTCATGGTCTTTTTGTTGTTGGTCCTGGTGGGAGTTTTCTTGGGCTCAGTTCTCCTGTAAGAATTGCTTGGTTTTCATGGCATTGCAAGTGCTTGCTATAAAGTTCAAAAGTTATAAATCGTGTCCTCTGAAAATTATGGGAATTAAACAAGAAATCTATGATTTCTGGAGTTTGTGTTTTACAGTTTGCTAACGCCCATCAGTGTGCTGTTCATAGCTATGCTTTCCTGAGGTAGAAAATAAATTAAGGAAGGGTATTGGTTGTTACTTCTTGTTGAAGGCTGAAGCTGGGATTTCTAAGGCATGCCTATTTTAGACATGAGCCAAAAGTTGCATGGTTTGAGATGGCAATATTGCCGGAGAAATAAAAGGTGTTGTTTTTCATAAGCAGACTAAAAGAACATTTATCTTATATTGATCTGTGTTTCAGAATTTTCTGACTCTTGGTTGCTTTATTCGACTGATGTAATAGAGTAGCTTGGAGTGGCTGTTTCTGTGGCAGAGTATGAGAGCTCTTATTTTTGCTTCCATGTGAAATAACATTGTGCAAGTTCTCATTACCCAATCTATGGAATAGAGAGAGTTAATTAACATCTTAATGTTATACTGCATCTTTAGCTTATGTGAAAAGGAATTTGGAAGTATTAACAAGATTAAGTGGAAAGGCTGTGCCTAGAAATCCCAGTTTATAGAGATATAGATGAATAAAAACATCAGGCCCTTGAGTGAAGGACACCTGTCATAAGACACTTATCTCTGACAGTCTATTTTCTCAAACCAGTCTAAAGACTGGTGCTTTCTTGCATAATCCTGAAGCTGTATCTGGTGGGCCAAAATTTGTGAAAATTAACAAGACTGCATTTATAGTCTTTGTATTAGAAGAAGAATGGGTGTAAACTCATATGAATTCATACTCATCTTTTTCCTTGGACATTTATCTAGGCATGTAGATTATAAACAATCTTGATTTTGAATTATTTGTTGCTGCAAGATGTGGTTGGGTATCTTGTACATAAATGACAGTATGAAGTCAAATTAATCCACTAAATTAGCTTTCACCAGAAGATTACCTCTTTTCCCTCAGAACCTTAATCACTTTGGAGAAAAAATATTTGCATTTATGCATGCTACTGGTCCTGAGCACTCAGTTTGTCTTCCTTGTAGCATTGGCTCATCTGCGAATGATCTCATTCTTTTCAATATGACTTACTAGAGTGTACTGCAGAATAGCGAGCGAGGAGCTCACAGTGATGTTTAGAAATACACAGTGCATTTGAAACTCATGCATCAACAGCTGTATGTTTAATCTTCATTTCTGGAAGGCAGCTAACTGGAATTGAAACTGTGATAAAGGGCTTTTTGTAAACAGGATTCATGTTTACAGAAACACTAGAGCTAATACTGTACTATATAAAAATCAATGACTAATTGTTTAAGTTTTATAGTGCTGTTTAAAAAGAAATATTTTTTTTATTTATGTGGTGAAGAATGCATTCAAAATTAGAAACTGGCCAAGCATATAATGGACCATTGGAAAAAAAAGTAAAATCATGCCATATGAAATGAAACAAATATACAAAAAGTTTACATGGCATTCAGTAAGATATGTCTATAAGTAGTTGTATCTGTTACAAACTGATTTGAACATTTGGTTTTGCCAAAGCAATGTTTAGAACCAGATGTAAATGCAAAATATTTCTGTTCTTTTTCTTTCATAATAGACATTTTCTCTTCCATAGCTGGTTTTATAGCTGATATCATTATAGATAGCATTGTGAACATGACATTAATGTATGAGCAGGTTTTGTGTGCTATATATTTCTTAGTATATCTTTATATATTTTTATGTGTTACAACTTTTTTTGAAAAGCCCTAGAGAAAATATTCGTTCTCTCTCAAAGGCACAAGGTGATAAGATTTTCTGTGTTACATTTGTTATACTCTCTTACTTTTCCCATTCCCCATCTCTGAATTTGCCCTATGTCCTGGTTCAAGCCGACTGGGACAAAAAACCCAACATGGTCTCCAGCTCACTCCTCTTCCCACCCCCATGTCCATAGTGATATGGAAAGGAGACTTTTCAACTAGAAAGGCTCAGGGTTTGAGATTAAGGATAGGAAGGGTAATAATCTACCATTTAAGATGACGGGTAAAGAACCAGAGCGACTTGGGGAGAAAAACAGATTTAATCACCACCACCATTTACAAAGTAGGATTGTGAGTGGAATACATCAATAAATACAACCTGATCTTGAATACACTTCGTTGCCTCCTGCACCCCTCCTATTTTCCTGGCTACCTCCTCTCCCCATCAGTGCAAGGGGGGTGGGGGATGCAGTCCATCTGGCCATTTCTCATTGTCTGTGGCAGCTCCTCCTTGAGAAAGAGGGCTCCTTGCAGTCTCTCCTTCCTGCTGCGTGGTGTCCACATCACAGGAGGAAATCTTCTTCCTCCTTGTGAGTCCCTCGGGGCCACGGATCGCTTTGGGCATGTCCCCCGCAGATGCTCAGTCTCTCACCCCTCTCGCATGGGACTCTGCATGTACCAACGCATCCTGGAAGTTCTCACTGCTGTTGATTCCCTCAACTAGCAGGCAATCACCTTCCTGCCATCTCAACCACCATGGGGCCCTAGGGAGAAGTCCTACTCCGGCAGCCTTCTCCCTCTCCTTCTCCTCTGGGACTCTTCTGCCCCTCTTTCTTCTCAAGACAACATTCCTTTGTTCTCCTCTCACCTGCCCCTCCTCCAAAAACTCCCCAACATTAAAGACAGGACAGCTCAAAACAAGACAAAACCAGAAGAGAGAGAGAGAACTTTCGAGTCACCTCTTAAATACCTCAATGTCAGAGGCGCTGATGGACCTGGCCCTGGCCAGAGGCAGGTCCAGCCTCCTACCTGGGGGTAGGGGAGGCTCTTGAATCTTTGCATGAGCCTACTCCCACTTTTACAAAAACCCCCACAAAACTCAACCCCATAACACCCTAACACCTCAAAATGTAATTTTATCCTCTTCTCTCATGTGTTATTGTTTAACTTGTGTTGGGGACTGGGATTCAGCCTGCTGGCTGCAGGCTGGGTTTGGAGGGTGCTGGTGCAGAGCTGAGCTAGTAAGACCAAACAGAAACCAAAACCAGTGTTTTCACTGCACAGGATGGGATGCATAGAGCTATGACCTGGCTCTGCAAAACCTGGACTTGCCTCTAGGACATAGGGTAAGTAAGGCAGGTTGGGTTTTGGCACCAGTGGATCAATGATAGTTTCTTTGGAAGTGTCCTAGAACAAGATGGGAAAGGAAAAGATGGAGAAAATGACCTTCTGGATTCTGTAAAGAACTGTGGACTAGGCTATAATGTGCTTGTTACTGGGGGCTGAAAAGTGAACTGGTAGCCCAGGTGATGACCCTTTTTTCTAAGTAAGAAGGATCTACTTTCTATAGAACACCTCTTATGTGATTGCCCTTCAGTGTAAGCATGTTGTGCAAAGTAGTGTTCAAAATTAATAAAATAGTTGTAGAAAATAATTCTTCATAATGATTACTGAACGCTTCTCTATTTGTAGTTGATCTTGCCAATAGCCTCAGTCCGTATCGCGAAGGCAGATTTGTTGAGAAACGACTGAGATCCTCTTCAGAAGGTACTGCTGGAGGCAGTCGGCTGATCATAAAACCAAAGGATGGAAATGCAGAAGAGCTTAGCAGCCTACGGAAGCAGAGAGCAAGCTCATCCTCCTCAAAAATGAACAGCATGGTGAGTATTATTCCCATATGCCTAAGTTTTTGGTTTTCTGTGATTGGTGACACTATAATGACAAGCAGCAATTTTGCAAGTAATGGGTGTTAATAAAGGGGGGTGGAGGAAGCTGTCTCAGGCTTCCAAAATGTAATTCAGGCTCAGCTACAGATGTTAAAAGTATTATTTCAGGGTATGATTTGCAAAGATTTACATACTTTTTATGGAGAGATTCTTGTCATCATGCTTTGCTGATTTGTCTGGAAGAAAAAATATTGGGAGAGTTTAAATACAGTGGGCTACACTGTGGCGACATTTTATTGTTACTATGTTCGTTATTTCATGGACTTATGTCTGGTATGAGTGAGATGAGATTCAGATCACAAGGTGCATAGAGAGGAAATTGTCTGTAGGGAGGCTCATTTGAAATGTCTGAGAGGTCCTTTTCAAAACTGGTGGTGAGTTTGAGTGCTTTAACTCTGAGCACAAGGTAAGGAGGAGAGGAAAGGATGTCTTCTGAGAATCTTTGAGGGTCCTGAGGACTGGAAAAGCTAAGACTGGATAACTGCAGGAGACTACTTTTGAAACCTCTTATAGTGAAACAGTAGTAGAAGAAATTGACTGACTGACAAGTTTGTGCTCCCTATAGCAACTGAGAATAAACTTTTATGTTTATAAACATAACATATAAACAAAGGCAACTGGCTTGGCTGCAGGCATGTTCTGCAGCGGAGCAGGTGATTGTGGTGAACACCAGAGTTGCCTGAGCTGATGAAACCCCAGTGGTGTGCAGAGACCTCCCAGGAGCCAGCAGTGCAAAGAGAGGATACACCTTTGAAGGAGGTTCCAGTGGCTGAGTGGAGAGGTTTGCCAGCAACTGGGCACCTGCATCATCTAACCCAGCAATGGGTGATGCCTTCGCCCAGAGAGAGCTGCTGAAGGGAGAGGCTGCAGCGCAGACCTCATACTGCTGGAATTGCCTGAGCCTTTCTCCTGGGGCAGCGACAGGCAGCAGAGCTGCCTGAAGGGGGTGTGTAGTGGAAGGACCTCCAGCAGCAGGTGGCTGAGCTGCAGGAGTCAGTGAGAATGCTGTGTAACATTAGGGAGGCTGAGGAGTTAGATTGCTGGTTCCAAGTGTGGTCTGCAGTGGGTCTATGCCAAACAGCCAAAAGCTCCCCCACCCAGAAGGGAGGGGACTGATAATGCAGAGTGGAAGCTTGCAATGGCAAGGACTAGCAAGAGGAAGAGACTTTGCCTGAAGCCTGGGGTGGGTGCCCTTGCAGAACCGCTTTGCTACTCTGCAGACTGCAGAGGAATGACCCATCACATCGGGGGAGATGCTCTAACTGAGCACAGCAGCCCAATCCACTCCCTGTATGGCAACCAGCACAACTAAGAAAAGGCGATGGGTGACAGGAGCAGGTGACTCCCTTTGGAGAGGTATAGAGGTGCCCATCTGCTGACCTGATGCATTCTCTGGAGAGATGTGCTGATTACCAGGGGCTCATGAGGGATGTCACTGAGAGAACACCAAGCCTTGTGCTGACTGTTACCAGCTGCTGTTGTCTCACATGGGCACCAGTGATACAGCCAGGAGTAGTGTGAGGAGTACCAAGAGGGATTACAGAGCCCTATGAGTGGTCACAAGAGAGTCTGGAGCACAGGTAGTTTTTCATCAGTCCTCTTGGTCAGAGGGAAGGGGTTTGAAAGGGCCAGCAGTAGATGCCCAGAGCCTGGAGGGGGATCCCAGGTCAGCAGGAGAGCACCTGAAGAGAATCATACAGTTACAGAATGCGTTGGGCTGGAAGCACAAAGGAAATCCAGCCAGTGAGTCAGCTTTATCGGGGCCTGACTTAAATGTTTCCTTGCTGGTCATTTAAAGATAGGTCCCCAGAGAAGGATCTCATTTAGTGTGAAAGCCCCTTACAGAAACTGTGGTGGGAAATTTGAGTTTGGAGGTTTCTCAAGAAGATGTGAAATCAGTTTTTTGTCTTGATAAATCTCACCCACGAGTCTGAATGTATCATCTAGATGTTCCTTTGTGGTTGGGCTCGCAAATGCCGCTGTGAATGGCAAAAGAAAATCAGTACCAAGCACATTCTTAGTACCTATGGCAGATGTGCGACAGATTTTCCTCTGTACCAGTGTACTGAAGCAATGGTCACTAAAAAACCCCAACTCATTTGAAGTTATTTGATGTATTTTACAGAAATGCTTGCCTGTACACTCACTTTGTGTGACTAGGGCAAATCAAATTACCTACACTTTAGTGTCAGGATTATTCTCTTATTAGAAGTATCAGATTGTGCAGATTTATCACTGATTAATTTTATACTACCTGAAAGGGCAAGCAAATTAATTTTAGGGAGGAAAAGATTTTATACATCTGCCTTTCTTATTTCTAGGTGGTTGCCAACTTGTCAGATGAAGTAGTACAGTAATGCAAAATTTATTTCAACAAAAAAAACCCTCGATTTTTTTTTTTCTGTTTTTTTCCATCCACTGGATTATTACACCAGGAGATGCAACATAGAACTAAAGAGTAGAATCGCTAAATAGTAGAAGAAACTTTTGTGCTATTAAACCATATAGTTAGTGTGTTTCTGTGTTTTAGCAGGAAGTTCACATCCAAATATCAGTGAATATTATTATTTTTCAAACCCAGAAAGAACATGCTGATATTTAAAGATGCTGTTTCATAGGCATATAGAGCATTACACAGGTGTAGTTCCTGCCCTAAAAATCTGACTAACCCTGGCTCAAGTATGCAAACCCTATTTGGGTTGTTACGCCCAAGGTATTGGGCAGATCTCTGTGCTCGTTTAATCCTAGACTGGACTGATGCCATAGTTCTTCATTCCATTTAGCCCTCTATTAATGGTGGGACTGGGTATGTGACAACACAGTAACAATGGGAAGAAGCAATGTGTGCTTGGGGTTAGGTGGTGATTTGAGTCTCTTCTTCATGTTTTGTATGTGAAATCCACATGATATTTTTTCTTTCCCTCGCTTCCATTAGCAACTTTGTCCACAGACTCATAAGTACTTGCTCATGCTTGTTTGTGTTACAGTCACAGACAAAGAACTTTTATGTTAAGGTTGCTGTGCATACTCATAAGTGAAGGTAAAATTATCCCTGCTTTTCCCAATACATATGGATATGGTCTTCCTGTGCTCAGAAGAATGCTAGCTGAAAGCTTGTTTAGTAAAAAGTGAGGTTCGAGTAGTAAAACAAACAAAATGAAAACCAGCACCACCCGTTGCTGCTCTGCCCCTCAAACAACCAGAAGGCAAAAGAATAACAGAGTTCCCTGGAAGGAAAAGGAATTAAAAATTGAAGAAATGGAATTCTTATAGTAATACATATCTGAACAGTGAAAAGGCACCTTCAAAATGATTGTCAAGGACACTTAGCGTTTAACGCTGCAGTGGCAGATTGTTACCAGTGAATTAAGAGTAAATATGACTTAAAGAATTGGAGTTACTAAATGAAGTATTATTAAAATCCTTAATCCGACTTGCTTGTCTGCCTAGAAAAACACTAGTCACTCTTCTGTGCCTATGCGTATTCATTTCATTCAAATCTGGGAGAAAGCGAACTGCAGGCATTTAAGGGAGGGGGCAAGTTTGGGGGGGGTTGCCGAGGGCAGCATTGGCACGAGTTCCCTCTGCAGCACCCAGACAGTGGCAGCAGCAGCAGATGCTGATTTTCTGGCAGCATCCAGACATCGTGTTAGATGACGAAGCTTTGTAGTGTGGAAAATACTCTTTCCTCACAAACTGAAGAAAGTCCTCGAAGGACCCTGTTTGCTTCCTTTTTCTTGCTGGCAGGCAGCATGGGCTGTTTCTGCTGAGCGGCTGTGGGAGTGAGAAGCCAGATGAACTAAGGAGATGTTAGTTCTTCACAGGAGATGAGAAGAAGGAAAACAGATTAGCCTCTGAAAAACTGTTCTTCCTCCTAAACAACTTGCTCAGCAGAGTACTCTTGCATGATTGGCAGCACTCTTTTTGAAGGCAATAGGTAAAAGCTTGGATGGGCAGATCTAATAAATGCCGACAATATGTATCAAAGCTACAAAGCTGGTTGCCACCTTCTCCAGGAATGACATAAACCACTTTCAGCATCTCACAAATGAGTTAATAATCTGGACAAGAGCAATGCTACTCATAAATGAGATTTAGGGACATACAGTCTTTCAAAGTTACTCTGCAGATGTGCCGATTTGATTGTAATGTAAATAATGAACTGAAACAGGTGCTTGAGATTAACTGCTTAGTTTATTAATAGTGTTTTTCATCAGAATAGTTTTGACGTTGTCATTCTTGCAGTGACCGATTTGTGCCACAAGATGCCACCACTTCACTAAAAATGGTTTTAGACTTCAGTATTCCACAATTAAACGAAACGTGAAAACTGCAATTCTGGACCTGTTTTTGGAACAGTTTAATGTTGATTAGCCTATGTAGTAAAACAGACCCTTTTCGAATGAACGTGGTTGATACTGATGCAATTCAAAGATATTCATATTGCTATAGAAACTCTGGTCATTCAAATGTTCCAACTGTGAAGTCATCATTTGCAACTTTAAATATTTAGACATAAGACATAGAATAGTTAACTATGTCTCAGAAGATTGATGAAGGCCGAGTGACCTCTCTATTCTCCAGCTAGGTGGTTCTTCTTTTCTGATGTTTGAGAGAGGCAAAAAGAAACAAAGAAAAATGCAAAGCAACATGGTAAAAGACCCGAATGACCTGGACTATGCAGCCCTGTAAGACCAAAGAAAGGAGCATAAACCTAGGTGGCCAAAACGTAGGAGAAAGTTAGGACCATACTGAAAAAAATAGGATCGGACCCTGAAATTACTGTAGATTTCTCAAGAGGATTAGGAGACAGAACAGCAGGATATGCAACAGTTTTTAGACTTAGCAGTAGAAATTGAGGCAGGAGTAACAAAATTATCCATCACTTCTCATAGTAGTGGCTAATGTGGAAAGATGACTGTCCTAAATATCACCTTTAGTAGTACTAACAAGGAACTGTTTAAAAAAATAAATTGCTGATTTTTTTTTTTTTGGAAGTTAGTGATACAGATTTTGAAATACAATGATAAACAAAATTGCTGTTTTTGAAAAACGAATTACAGTTAGTGATTAAAAACCAGATAGTCATAAGGGACTCAGTGAATGAAAGTATCTCTACATTTCTACAAGTGGAAAAAAAAGTTGAGAGGCTTGTTGTAGCTTCTAGACCACCACACTGTCCGGCTTGAAGATGTGAGCTGCACTGTGCTCTATACATGTTTTCACTCTATCTAGAGATATGAATGCATGCATGCAGTAGAGCAAGACTGCCCACTTACATTTGGCTCCCACAGACCTGCTATTCTGCCTCTCTACAAGTATTTACAAAGAAAATAATTGTCTGTCTGTCTTGCCTATGCCTGACTGTCAGCATATGTACTGTGTAACTAAAAGAAACCTATTTTTTCAACATTTTCCTGTCTTAGGTAATGTTACCACTCTTTGGCAGGACTGTATTTCTCTGGGCACTCTCTTGAGCACAGGTTTTTCTTCAGTTTCTCATACTTGAATCTTTTCTAAATGCTGCCTGCTTTTCATTTCTTAAATTCAACTACAAATTTTCATCCTTGCAGGTAAAAATTTTTATGCTTACACTTAGTACTGCATCGTAGTCTCCTTTTGCCTAGAGCAAGGCAGCTTTGCCTACTTGTGTCAGTCCAATTAGAGCTGCACAACTTGTTTTTCCAGATCATTGCTTTGACTGTGCCATTTCTTTCTTTGCGTCTTTCCCATGGTTTCCACTATATTAGATAAAACTACTTGTTGCCAGTTAAAGGACTTTCATGGCCTAAGGTCTTTTTTCCCCATCTTTCCCACCCGCCCCAGCATTAACAATGATAACAAGTCTTCATTGCCCACTGATCAAACTCTCAAATAGTGACATTCATGTCTTCTCCCACACTGTCTATCATGTACTAGAGTAACTGCAGTTACCACAAAACATTCCTTTCTCAACTTTTGTTTTATCTCTTTGCCTTGCCTACAAGTAACAACACAATACCGACTAAGGTAATTTTTCAAGATGTGTGCCAGTGCTGTATTAGAGAATTTTCTTTGGTTATTCATACAATGCTGACACCTCAGCAAAATCCCCTTTTCCTCGTTCTTGTACTATGCTTATTGTGTGTGGGTACTCTGAATACCTAACACTTCTGTAAGCATATCTAAAATATAAATTAAAAATTATTAACAATATATGGAAAACCAAGTGTTGGAATACAGGATAATATTTCATGGGCTACTGTGGGTTTAGATTTAATAATGAGAGGGTCGAATAGGTCAGTTAAACATTATATTTGAAAAATTATAACAAAGAAAAATGATTGACACAAATAGTGAGATGTTTGCAAACTGCAAGTGTTTGAGATGCCTAATATATCTCTGGAGGGAGCAGAATGTCAAAACATAGGTCACTTTAATGGAAATGTGTTGTGGCTCCTGCTTGGAATGTCTGTTTATGATAATTATCTAATTAGTGACTGGTGTCTACATTTTAGTTGGGTGTCCTGGATATTCTGTGTGAGTAACTGTACCTAGCTATTTTTACCTATGTGACTTGGGGTGACTTAGCAAATAAAAGCCAAGCTTTTAGTGTACTTCAAAAATGGTACTTGCAATAGTGGAACAATTATCCAAACCACTTTATTCAAATCTATCCTTGTGTTTTATATCATGTTATGAAACACTCTCCATTTCTGCAACTCATGAAAGTGTGATCAGTGCTTCTCACAGATGACTTTATTTTTAATGTTTCCTGAGTAGTCTTGTTATCAAGCACCAGTTCTAACCTAGTTGCTTCATCATGAAAGAAACAACAGGATCCTGTGCCCCATGGACTTCGCTGCACGTACATGAATGAGGGCTAAAATGTTTCTTGTGTTCTTCTCTGTACTGGATAGTACAATATTTTGCTGATGAGTGATGAAGTACTAAGCATGGGTAAAACTAGGTTGACTGCTAGTCTAGAGAGGATTTGAGGCGATTTTCGTGTTTGCTCCAGGTTGCTTTAACGTTATTTGCTCTTGCTCTTTTCTATTTGAGTATGGTCTTCTTCTGCTGCTTCATACCTTCTGACAGTCAATGCTGAGGCTGTTCGGAAGCTGAGGTTTTTATGCAATCTGTGGCGCACACGTAAGGTGGAAGATGCCATTGAAAGTATGTATGTTACATGGTTTGAGTTATGGTGGGTGACCAGTAGACTTAGAAGTGGAATTGAAGGTGGTTGTTATTGTGACCTGTAAATGTCACCTGTACAAGCTTGAGAAAACCCTCTGGTGTACACTCTCCATCTACAGATGGGACACAAATTAATGATTAATATTTGAACAGCAGATGAGCTGCTGTCTTGACAGCCTGCACAGTGAATGAAAGGTTGTGGAGATGATTTGAGTGCTTAGGGTTTCAGTTCAGGTTCAGAAAAACCCAAACCTGAAAAGACCAGCCTTTTTCAGATATACTGAAACTGTTGTAAAAATATGAACCAAGTAAGTGAAATACACTCCTTTAATGCCTTCTACACAGCCTTCTTTAGCATGAAAAGGTTACGTTTTCTCTGAGTAACTGCAACCTGTTGTTAACTTGCTAGACATATATTATCTCTGGCATCTGTGATGGTCCCAAAAGTTTCTGCGTGGTTCAAATAGACATTACGTTTTGTTCTATCACTGAATTATGGGCTTTCTGTTTAATTCAAATTCCTCTCTGCTATGCTGGGCTTCTCAAGGGAGAATATTTAGGAGCATTAATTGTTATTGAGCTGTTCAAGCAAACCCTGTAAGGCAGTTGTTCACCCTTCAAGTGAAGTGGACTTGACAGCATTCGTTTATAACTAGCTTTGTACTAAGGTAACAAAATTTCCCCTTTTGCAATGAATTTGGCATTTTGCTCCTTTGTGGAAAGAAATTGTGGAAGCCTGTCAGGACTACTTTGATAGTATAAGGCTGAACAGCGCCATCTAAATAGGAATAAACTGCTGATTATAGGTAAGTAGTAGTTTTGGTTCTTATAGTCTTAATTTAACATGAAGAAAGTGCCTTTCACATACTATTAGGATTTTTAAAATGGAAATGACAAACTGGGATTTAAGCATTTTGTCTATGATTTTTAGGTCAAATCAGCTAGAAGCTTTTCAGCTAACTACCCTGTGGGAAATTGATTTATGCAGTGTAATATACATTTCTTAAAATATTAAGAGCTTGTTAAAATCAGATTGCAGTTGTTGGACACTTTGAATTAATTCTTGAGCTCAAGTAACTAACATAAATTAATTTAGATGTAACTTAATACTTATGCTCTAATGTTCTATGCGCTTCTTTAAGGACATAATTATTATAGCCTGAAGAAGGGTAGACTGTTATTCTAGTATTTGTGTAGCTATTCTGATGGAATAGAGTTGTGTTAATACAAGTAGCAACTTTAAATCTCAAGTTATCCCCCAAATAATCATGGTAGTGGATGAATGTGTTGTTACATAGTGAAAATAAGACAATTGGTTCTTTTAGTTCTATTGTCAGTTAACCCCAGTGAGCAGCTCATCACTTACTCCCACCAGTGGGATGGGGAGGAGAATCAGAAGGGCAAAAGTGAGAAAACTTCATGGGCTGAGATAAAGACAGTTTACCAGGTAAAGCAAAAGCTGCAAACACAAGCAAAACCAAAGCAAGGAATTCATTCACCACTTCCCGTGGACACAGAGAGGTTCAGCCATCTCTGGGAAAGCAGGGCTCCGTCATGTGTGACAGTGCTTGGGAAGACGAATTGCATCAGTCTGAACGTCCTCCTCTTCCTCCTTATTTGCCCAGCTTTTGCTGCTGATCAGGACATTGTATGGTGACAGATATCCCTCTGGTCAGTCAGGGTCAGCTGTTCTGGCTGCGTCCCCTTGGACCTTCTTATGCAGCCCGAGCCTCCTCGCTGGTGTGGCAGTGCCAAGAGCAGAAAAGGCCTTCAGTGTGTAAAGCACTGCTCAGCAACAGCTAAAACATCTCCCTCTATTACCAACATTATTTTGCTCACAAATCCAAAACACAGTCCTGTACAAGCAACTGTGAAGAAATTTAACACTCTCCCAGCCAAAACCAGTACAAATTGGATATTTGGTATTTTCTTCTGAAGTTCTAGTACAGGATTACTTGCTTGTTCAGATGTTGTCTGAACAGGGGACTGGACTTCTAAAACTACATATAGGTGTCCTCCATAATGTGTTCTGTTTATTTTTCTGCTTTCATATTTTTCAGTTATGATTAGCTGTTAAATGAGTCTCAAAAATGTAAGTATAAAACATACCAAATAAATCGATTTTTCTAAAAAGCCACAGTTTTGTGCCAGTCTCATGACATTTCTCATGCAATTTTACCAGTTAATATTAAAAGAACTGTTAAGAGAAAGAATGTTCTGAAGCTGATAATCTTTTTGAGTTGATATTATTTTAAGGGTTTATTTTCCTGTGTGAAGGGAAAGGTTTCTTTCTGCACAGAAGTATGTATCTGGTACTGTGTTAAAATATGCAATATTGGTCAATATTGTTTAAACAGATAACTATATTTGTCATGCAGTAGCACCTTAGTTCTTTTTCTATTTTATTTTGACTTCTACATTTTACTTTCTAATTCAGGATCACATTTTCCACAAGCACAACACATTCTGAGTACAGGCGAGTACTGTAGCAAAACTGTTATGCAGCTTTGTTGAAAACAGAAGCAAAACATCCTACAGCCTTGAGTCTGCCTGTTCTTGCAGGCCACTGGTATCTACGTGTCACCACCTACACGCTATCTTCAAAGAAACATCTCATTTGTGGTGAAAGCCTCTACTTTCCGCTCAGTGCCTGTCCATGCTGTGGAGATGTGGGAGAGGTCAGGGATTTACTAAGGCTTAAACAATCCTCTGACAAATCTAATCAATACTCCCTACTGACTCTCATAATATGTTAATCAGTAGAAGGAGAGGAACAGAATCACTGAGGTTGGAAAGCACCTCTGGAGATTGTCTGGTCCAACACCTCTGCTCAAAACAAGTCAGCTGGGATTTATGCAGGGACATGTGTAGTTGGGTTTTGACTGTCTCTGAGGGTGGAGACTCCAGAACCTTTCTTGGCAACCTGTCCAGATGTTTTTCTAGCCTTACAGTTTAAAAATAAACCAAAGTCTTTCTTGGGTTTCTTGTATTTCACTTTGCACCTTCTTGTCTGTTCACTGGGTGCCACTAAGAGGTGGAATCTGACTTCACTACTCCCCATGACCACCCTCATATGTCAGATGCTCAAAGCCTTTTGATACTGCAAAGAGTTGAGAGTCCAGGCTTGAGATGCAAGGACAGGGAGCTGCAGGGAATACTGACCAGAGCTGCTTAGAGACCTCCGTTTGCACAGCAAATGAGTTGGGAGAGCAAGCGGACTCTACCTAGTCATGCTCTGCCTGCAGACATGCTGGGATGGGAAGAAATTGTGGATTCGCTGAAAGCGTGATTGTCCCCATGTGGACACACACTCTCTTAATTTATCTTACTCTGCGGACCAGGTGTGACGGAGAAAGGAGGTGGTTGACGGGGGTGTAGTGTGACATGGTACAATGGTGGATGCTCTGGCAGAGAGGCTGGACTAGATGATCTTTCGAGGTCCCTTCCAACCCCTGACATTCTGTGATTCTATGGGAAAGGAGAAGTGTAAGGGGTGGAGGAGGCAACCAGGACCCAACAAGTGTTTCTGAGAGAACTGGAAGAGGTACTACAACCTCTGTGTGCCTGCTTGCTGGGATCTCATCTTCCTTGTAGAAGGGGCACGGATCAGGGAAACCTGAGAATTATCATTTATGAAGACAGGTTATAGGGTTATGTGACCTACTGTGGCGGATCTAATGTCTATACAGAATTTTAAATAAAAGAGGGATCTTGATACACTGAATAATATACTTAAGTGGAAAAATTGTTCTATCCTGTATTGGTTGCAGAAAGTACTTCTTAAGAGAAAAAGGTAAATATGTTTAATTTAATTCCTTCTATGCACTGGAAGATTACTATCATGTCTTTTATCTTGGGAGGTGCACTTCGCACTGGCAATTTTTTTTTTTTTTTTCGGATGTGGTATCTTCTCAGGTTAGCATACACAAATAGTACATACAATAGGAAAAAAAGAAATCCCTAGGTGACTTGTCTAAGGGACACAGTTACTGGAGAGCTCATTCACTGAATTTGATATTTATGACAAATGAATACAAATTACAGTGTGTAGGGTTTTTCTTCATGTAGGTCAGGTGTTTCACAGGTAGTTTGCACTCTGTTGGCTTTTAAAAAAATAAAAATTGAAAATTGGCCTGGTCTTGTTCATAGAGGGACTAATTTAGCTTCTGTCCTTGCTTGTGCACATCGTTTCATGCCATGTAGGTTCCTCAAACAGTGTGACTGGGAACAATCTTGTGAGAATTCTGCAGTGCTTTCCCATAAGCTGCCTGTTTGTATTCTTTTGCTTATGTGAGAATAAACTCAGAATAAATACAGTATTTTTTCCCCTGGACTATAGCAATTCAGGGTAGGGTGCTTCTTCTAGACCTCTGATTCCTTTGATTGATGGAAAGGAGATAATGGTGTGAGAAATGGAAATGTTGCTGGGTCACTTGTTGGGTCATTGTATTTGCAGCTCTCCTTGTTGTGCCAGTGTATTGCTGGAGGCAGTGCTAGGTGAACCCTCTGTTAAGGACCTGACTGTGACTCAAAAACTTAACTGCAGAACCCAAAAGCCTTGCCATTTAAAACAGGATTGTTTTCTAATTCAGAGTCAAGTGCATGCTAGCTCCTTAAAGACTCAGGATCACATTTTGCATTCCATCTTGCTGATTGATATATGGAAATTAGGTTTGGGAATCTGAGATAATCGTATCTAGGTTAATTCACCTTTTAGTGGAGGAATAGGAAAAAATAAATCGTTTGGGAAATGAATGAGATGTTAAAACACATTTTGTTGCCTCAGAGATAGTTTTTGGTATTTGTAGCATTCATTAAGTAAAACTAATAAAATTCATTGACATAACATAGGCCTCTTGAATAGCTTAATATATTTTCTTTTAAATTTTCATAACTCACTGAATAGATGCTTTCATTAAAAACAAAATGCACAACCCCAGACATCACGAGCCTTTCTAAAATTAATGCACTTTAAATTCAAGACAGGAGTGTGTATTTTTTTATTTGTGTTCTTGCCAAAGAAGCAAAGACTTTGCATTTTTGTGCTTTGAGAAGCTTTCTTGATTTTGAGAATATCTTGGTGTTGGAAAATTATCCAGGATTTATAGTTGCATAAGCAGTCTGGATAACTGTTATGACTCCGAGCTGATTGGCAGTCAGAGGAACATTGGTACTTGAGAAGTGGTAGTTACTAACAGAGGGAGCAATTCGTAGCCGAGTGTTTAGAAAATAGAGTGATAAGAAAGAAAACCTGGGGAGGGGAGTTTATTAACAGCCTGCTTCAGGATCTTGAACATCTGCAGTTTTAATTAATTCAAGGCTAATGGAAGATTGTTCATCAAAGTCTGTTTCTATTATTTAAACAGATATCTTGGACAAAAACAGCTTAATTTTTTTTTCTTAATTGTTTTTTTATTCATATGCACATTTTAAGTTACTCCCATAGTCTGATCCTGTGAAACAGTCAGCACTGTAGCAGAACTCATGTTGTCTCCTAAAAATGACTCCTACAAAGTTCCTCACTGGTTAACTTTTTGGAGTGTATCAGAGGAAATTAGGTTAGTTTTGACTGCTCCAAAAAATCAGAAGTTTGCATTTTCATGAGAAGTCTCCTGCCATCTTTTTGGCATGTTGTAGTTGATGAAAGTAAAGCCCACTGGTTTTGATTTAGTTACTTTAACCTGAAATGATCAGGTTTTGGAATATAATTTGAAGAAATTATCCCAAAATAACCATTGTGAAACTTGTGTTGAACAAAGAAAAATGAGTAAATAGTGGGAGGGAGCACTTACGTTTTAAATCTGTCAACTTGGCAGGCTGTTACCGTGGCAGACTTTATAAGTTTGCCAACTTCTGGAATCTGTCTCCTTACTGAGTGGAAGAAGTGGGAGTGGGTAAAGTGAGGACCTGATCCAGAGCGGAGCGAGGAGGATAAAGAAAGAGTGGGATTTCCTGAAGGATGGGCTATGTTCCCTTTAGAAAATTGGGAGGATTATGAAGTGTGCTGGTGATAAAAGAAGGGCTGAAGATAAGAAAATTGGGATTAAGTATAGAATGGAGTTCACTGCAGGTAATGTGGAAGAGGAAGTGATGAAGCATTAGCAAGGAAAGAAACTTAGAGGAAATTTGGGGCTAGTGGAGCTTTGAAAGTTAAGAGAATGGGAAGTATGTCAGCGGAAGGAGCTGGAAAGAGGCTTTCTGTATTTTAGTAAATCAGGCAGGAATTGAGGGACTAGCTGGGAACTAAACAGGTCAAGAGCTGGCAGTGCTGGTTGCCAAGATAAATTTGTAACCTTTCTGTTACCTGAAATACTGCAATCCAGGGGTTAATCTTATTTTCTGTGAATATTCCTTCTAAAGGACATTGTTCAGAGGAAAATAAGGCAGCCTGTAAAAATATGCATGGATAGCAACAACCTGTCAAGCATGTCAGCTGAGAGAGAAGCAATACAATTTTCCACAAGTGTGGCAGTGTGCATGGTAGTAGAAGTCTTGTTGTGTTTTCATTAGTCACATTTTAACAGAGATTTTCCTCCAGATGAGAATAAGAAGTTGTCATTTTTGTCTTTACTCTTTAAGGACAGATGTGACATGGAAAGCAATTTGATCTTATTATCAAAGCTATCTCTTCGTTTGAAACACTTTACCTTCTCTGAGCCTGTAAAAGGGAAAAGAAAAAAAAGAAGGAATATTTTTGCATCTAGATTCATGGAGATTTATGCCTATAACTTCCACTCATGTTAGCTCTGATCAAAGTTAAATCACAAAGTAACCCCAGCACTGACATCTTCCCTAATATGTTAATTCAAGACTTTATACCTTTTCTCCTTTCTGATGTGACAATTATGTGCTTCTTTTGAATAGAGCACAATATTTATTTTCTGTAGCTTTTTCTTCTTTCGCCTGGTTTCCACAGCTGTTGTTTAGACATCACTGTTATGTTCCTTATTTTGCAGGTGTATAATATGGGAAATAGAGTGGGGTTTTTTTCCTTACACTGTGATTAAGGCTTATTGTGATGAACTGTTTCCTTAGATGATTTGGCATTCTTTGGACAGTATCTAAAAATATAAATATGACACATTAAAACAAATTTATGAACAGTTTCAGAACAAGACTAGGTCTATGTTAAGTGAGCTTAGATCAAGAAGATGGGAAAAAACCCTGTCAGTAGAGACCCCAAACTGTTTTATGGTCCAAATTGTATTTAGGAGAGTGTGTTCCTGCAGACAGAAGAGTAAGCTTCTGAAATGAATTGTGTCTAATGTGTTGATATTTCTAACAGAAAACTGTGCTGTGATATCAGTTGGATCTGAGAGTGATGCAAAGATTTTCTGAGATGCCTAATTAATATCCCTTACCCGTACCTACACTACTAAAAAAGGCGCAGAGTCAGGACCCTTTCATTTTTATTTTCTTCCTCCCTGTCTCAGAAGGTAATTTTTGGGAAACTTTTGCTTTCCCTATAGCTTGTGTTGTTGTTCTTTGCATCCCCCATTCCTATGCGAGGGGAAATCTGTGTACAATCATTAAAGATTATGCAGAAAGAAAAATTAATAAAGGAAATTAAGACTGGGGTTCAAATGTTGCTTGCTCCCAGGCATGTGTTAAGGATGTGTGTGTTATATAACACAGTATCTACTTAATGTTGAATTAGTTTGCAAACAACTGCAAAGTAATGTGTAGGTTAACTTGTTTTTTTTTTTTACACTGAATCACTTCTCAAGTTCACTTTTGGAAGAGGAGGTTAAAAAAAGAGGATTATTTTATGTGATTTGATCACAGTGGGAAAATTCATCTTTTAAACAAAAATCATCATCAATGACTGAGAACTACTTCTATTTCAGAGGCAAGCTGTCAAGCTATACTGCATTTTAGGTTTCTAAGAGCAGAAGGAAAGCAGAAGTTAATTCCTAAAACCAGTGCAGTTTAGTAGTAAAAAGATATGATTAGAACTGGTACACTTATGTGAAACAGAGTGTTCCTGAGTTCTTGTGAATGTATATATTCATAAATATGCATATATTTACCTTGGTATTTATAAAACAAGAAAATAACGGAAAAGTAAAATTTCTTCTCACTTCTCTGTGCCCAGGAGTAAAATAACCTGTTGAGAAGTGAGCAGCAACCTACAAAGCTTATTTGTGCAAATGAAATCTTCAGAATAGACAGATTTAGAATGAGGATTTGTGAATGTCAGATTCCTCATCGCTTGTATTATCAACTGATTAGATGAAACGTTGAATCTCAGCAGTTTGGCGTCTTCGTGAAGCTTTGTTTCAAAGAGATACAGATACGTGAATGAGAATATTGAACTTAAGTGAAAGGAATAGTCAGCCTTTCAGCTATGGTTCAGGAATCACAGCAGTTCTTGTTTTTTTAATAACTTGAGTGGGGAAACTGGATGCCAAACTATTTTGAACTTGCTTTAAGTGGACTCAGCTGTCTACTGGAAGGACCTACAGGTGGAAAAGAACTGAAGCAGAGATGTTATGCTTACTAAACAAGAAAGAGAGATTCTACTAATGCATGGTTTTGCTCTCAGATAGCATTCTCCCTTCTATACAGTCTGCATTATAAATGCAGTTGTGACATTATTAAATTGTATGAAGCGATACACTGAGTTCATGAAGCATATTTATTACCACACTGTGGGAAGGCTGCAAGGTCTATTAACTAGAGAAGTTCAAAGATGTCTATTGTTGTTAAATATTTATTTTAAAAAAATATATAAAAATTCCATGCAGCATGAGGTCTGATAAAAGATTTTGGGATTCTCTGTTTTTCTTGTAGTGCACGTTTCAGTTCTTTTAATGGAGCTTTCCTTTTTGGAGCTAACACACGAAGCGGCCAAAACTCATTGTTCATGAGTCTTGTTGTTCTAAAGAAAGAAAAGCCAGTGTTCCTGTGGACAAGTAAAAACCTTTTCGTGATTGGGTGCTTTAATCATTATTGCATGTTTTAATAGTTGGTGAAGAAACTCGTCACTTGTTATTCCGTGTCTGTGTTGTGATTGCAAGCAGTATATGTTTACCAAAAATAGAACAAGCGCTTCAGATTCTGTCAAAGGCTTTGTTTAAGCTTAGAACTGTTTGGCAAATAACAAAGGAAATTTCAATTTTTATTCATTCTACATATTTCAAAGTAGAAGGATGCAGCTTGAGGCAACATTTTTGTATGACGAACTGCAAGTTCTTTACATATTCAAGGTGAGGAGAAGGGATTAGCAAATCCTGACACGAACTAGGATTTTGTTTAGGATCCGAGTTCCACTTTGATACGCTGTTGCTACATACAAGATTTGTAAACTTAGCATGGCAAAAGCCACACGCTAAGGGCTATTTGTATGGAATGGTTATACTTCAAAGTTCAAATGATATATAATATAGGGAAGATGAAATCATAAAAGTCTTGAATCTTATGGCTGCCTTCACAATAAAGATGAACTTAATAGGAGTACGTCATGATAATCCTGAGTATAAATTATAAGGATATACATCTACGAATAGAAGAAAAAAAATTTTGTGCCTGAGATCCCTTCTATTTTAACATTTTCTTTCTTAAGCAAACTTTTGGAAATTACTTTTTCTAACAGTATTTCTAGATGAAAACTAGACTATTTTGTTGTTTTCCCTGCTTGAGTTTACTAAGGTATGAGATATTGATGTGTCCAAGCAGAAGGCAAGTATCAATCTGTGTTGTAGGACAAAACCTCAGAGCATTTCCTTGTGCATATACCAGGTGAGATATCAAGCAACTTACGGGTACATATGTAGCCACAGGTTTTTTTTTGATTGATAGCTTTCTAGAGCTGGAGCGCCCCCTTGGATCCTCTGGCTAGACCTTTGGTGTAGGACATGTCATAGAAGCCTACCACTTACCTCTGAGTCGAGGACAATGAGTTCTATTGGAGTAAGGATATAAAAAACACAAATAAATGGAACAGCTGCACTTTCATTTGCTAGGTACTTGAAAGGTCTGAGGTTTTTTGTTTGTTTTATTTTGGTTTTTTTTTTTCAAAAAAAACCCCCAAAACCAACCAACACACCAAAGCACAGAACCCAAAGACTATTTCAAAGACAAATGTGCCTGATTCCTAAATTAATAACTTTGGTTTTACTTCTAATCATTAAGCCTCAGATTGTCTTCTATACTTAATTATAAGGGAATTTTTTAGTACCTGGCATTATTCTATCCATTAAGCTGCTTTAAATTGTAAACAAGCCTACCCTCTTGCTTTTTTTCAGTTGAACAGATTGAGATCTTGAATCTTTTTATTAATTTTATGGGTTTTTTACCTGGTTGCTTGAATTTTTTGGGGGGAGGGTGGACTAAGCATAAGTTAAAAAAAGAAACTCTTTGATTCTTACAATAATAGAAAATAATACTGTGTTAAACATTTGTGAAAATAACTGGTACAGAAAGATTAAAATCACCACCTCCATTCCTGTCTTACTGTTGTATGTATAGTTCATAGCTACAGTAGCAATGAGTACCTTAATTCTGCAGGGTAAAATATGCTGCACCTCCCAAGAAGATGAATTCTTTGCTTAAAGTATATTGTTTTCACCTAGGTGTTACTCAGGCAAAATGATTCTCTCCTAAAGTGTTTTTCTCAGTGAGGAGAGTAGTTCTTTTAAAATTTGTGCATAGCTGGCAATTTTCTGCTGTGCTGTTTCTTGTAAAGTCAATGTAACTATTTATGCATTAAAGAAAATAAATTGCAGGCAGCAACACACATTTCATGTTATCAGTTGTGTTCACTGAAAAAGGAGTCCTGTTGTAGCTCAGTGGGATGACATATGAAATTATTCCAGTGTGTTATGGGAAATAATTGACTTTGGATTCTCTTTGTTGCAGCTGTTCTGCTGTTCTTAATGGTTTTTATTTGTCTGAGGGCTACATGGATATTTTCTGGAAGAGCTGCTGATCATAACCACTTGTCTGTCAGCCTTTAAGTGAATATTCTTCATCCGTTAATTCATCTATCATCCACTTACATTCAATTCCACAGACACTGAGAAGAGATATTTATTCTTGTCGAAAGATGTGCTGCACCATGGTGCAGAAAGATTTGAGCAGTATAGTTAATGTATTTTATTAGTCAAATTAAACAGAGGAAAAAAAACCCTCAAACTTTTGGCACATAAATCCTTTTCAGGGGATGTTCCCTAGGTAAATAAGTAATTATACTGGAAGAAGTGTTTGTGTCCAGGGAACACATCTGGCTTTCTACCTATAAAATTGGTCCAGTAAAAGACATTATTTCTTCTAATAAACCTTGACTCTCCTAGATCTTTAGTCAATCATGGTTGCAACAATTTTGCTAATGCAGTTTTTCAGCAGTTCTTGGTTTCTTATCTCCCTGCTTTTATGTGCCTTCAGCCAACACAAATAGAACATGAACAATCTATTTTTCACACATGTAAAAGTCTGGAGAAGCAGTATTACGTCAGAAAAATTAGAAATATTCCTGGTCAATTGACTTTTTTATACAATTGCTTTTTACAAAGGTGATGCTATTGCTTATCTCCCACTGCAGCTATTAACTACAGACTTCTATTTCTTCCTATTTATTTTATTGATAAAAAAAGTGCCTTTCTTAATTTGGCAGTTTTAATAATTTACATTTTTAGTTGAAAACTGCCAAGCTTTATTAGGGGACTAAGCTCACAAGGGGAATACTTGTGTCATTTCCACATGCTTGTCATATTATTTTCTCTGCACTTGTTAACTCAACCTGTCAACCTATAAAGTGCTCTTAAAACATTTGCCCATGAGGTGCTGCAGGAGATGACATAAGCTGACAGAAGGTGTTCATAGTAACAGAAAATCTTGTTTGTATGTAGTGGAAGTGATGAGCTCAGGGACTGGCGCTTTGATTGCGTTACAATTAATGATGCTTTGTATATCTTCCTCTGATAGCTGCAGAGACTGCTGCCATCTCGCAGGTCCTGTCTGACAGGGTCCTTTCTCCTAAGAGATATAGACAGCAGAGAACAACTGAACAGGTACCTGATCTAGCCGAGCTGATTGCACGTTTCTCTACTAATCACAGGTGCATCACTCATGATTAATAAATGAAACCCAGTCTTTGCCCTTGTGTCCTGGTTGTGGATGTGATGGCCGCAGGGCTATGTTTTGGAAGCATTCCTTTTGTTTAGCAACAGTAGAAAAATAGGTAGATATCCACAGGAATAAACACAAAGAGAAGGCCAAAAATCCCAAAAAGCTTTAGTGATGTTGCTGTATAAAATGATGGGAAAGTAAACCTTTTATGGCTCCTGGAGATAAAGCTTTCTGCACCAGATGTTGTTGAGAACCTGTGGAATATTTGGTTTTGTGATGCTGCTTCCGATTACCTCTTTAGAGGGCAAAGATGTTGCCTACTGAATTTCTTTCCTTCCCTTCCCTTAGAAAAAGACGACTTGTGAAGGGGATGAGTAGAATTGTTCGTGTTTGGTAGCTGCAATAGCCTGGCACTTGCTTTTGTTTGCCCTGATACCAAATTGGCTTAGTTATATCTCTGAATCCGGAAGGGTTCCCCCACCTTTAAGATAAAAAAAAGCCTTTGTGAAAGCACAAGCTCATTAAAGAGAGAGCCTATTCACTGTCTCTTCAAGGTCTGTGTCAGCCCCACATATTTTTGTTCTCTGACATATAGGAGCGCCAACTCTAGTGATTCTTCCATGCTAAAGTACTTCTCATGTTTGTTTTTTTTTTTTTTTACATTATATATTTTTTTAATTCTTGTAAGGCTTTGGACAATAAAATATTTCCTTGTCTCTTCTGAAAGCTTGGTGAATCTGTCCTTAACCAAGTGTTTCAAGGGATTGACATGAACAGCTTCATTCCTTAAGGGCAGTCTTGCAACTAGCAAGCAGAGTTGATTATGTTTTTGCATAACTTCCCAATATTTCTCATTTATATACTGAAGATTACATCTCTGATTTTTGTTACTGAGCACATCTTTGAGCCTAGAGCTAAAGGAAGGGAAGCTTTAGCTAGCTCTCAAGAACATTTTGTATTAACTCTAGTGAGATTAATAAACTATTTATATTGTCTTATTTCTACTACATATGGATTCAAGTGCCAACACTGGACATTTGTCCTCTGTAATCTTGTATAGCATGTACCTGGTAGGACCTATCTGTAAACTATAAATTGTGCTTAATTTCCCAAGTGTATTTTATAGTCAGTGGGGGAAAAAGTTCCTCTGGAAGATAACTAACAGTGCCTAATTTCAACTTCCCTTCAAAAACCAGGTGTAAGTTTTCTTACTGTTCTCTCTTGCTGAGTGCTGAGAGGACCTTGGTGGATTAGGCTCATTTGGGCTGGTTCATTCTGAGAGTCTGTCTCAATTATAAAGCACTCAACCCAATTTTGTTAATTTGTTCTCCGAGATGGGAAATTACATGCTATGTGGATCCAGCCCATTTTTTGAGTGTGCCACATGGTCACCTTTTTCAGCTGATAGAGTGTGTTCCCTTACCTCCCTGTAATGTTGGGTTAGCTGGATTTTTAACTATCTGCAGGGTGTTTTGGTAGTTATGGAAATGAGAAAGGTTTTTAACTTCATTTGATCTAAGCTAGTTGATACTGTTTGAAGTTCGGCTTAAGATTCTGTAACCAGTAGTTCCCATTCTATTAAATAGCAATTTGTTTAATATAGTTAAATAAATACTCTGTCACATTTTACAGAAGTCTTTTTTTCTACAGGTACACATGGTGGTGCCATGTATAGTAGATGTTAGCCACTTTTTTATGCTGCTCTGCTTTGGATCCGTGTTTTCTCTGGAAATGTTTTTATTTGATTGGTTTTGGGGTTTTTATTTGTTTGGGTTTTGCTTGGGTTTTTTTTTTTTTTTTTTTTTTGTAATTTGCCAGGAGATTTTGCATACTACAGTCTTCTTAGCCTTGTTGCTAAATGTTTTCAAAAAATTATCCTAGAAGGGTATCAGAGGGCATTACTAACAATTGCAGCAAGCCAGTGAAAATTATTTGTTTCAGTTTTTTATTTGATTTGCTGTCCTTAAAAGCCTTTTGGTAAAGGAATGGATTCAGGGAGAAGAGATGGAAAATAATTTTATTAAAGAGTAGATATAATCCAGAAATTACAGTGTCCAGCACTAGAGTTTTATTTATCACTAGCAGACATGGTAGAAACAATGTTTTGGCTAATTACCAGCAAAAATATTATCAACTATGAAACAAACCACCAAATTACAGCAGTGCTATTCAGGACAGTTTTCCTCCCTTTAGTCTGATCCTTGAAGTCAGGAGGCTATATTCATACCTGAAAATGCATTTGAATTTAACAACGTAGAAAGTGTACATGCTGTTCATGCTGGCATCACTCATCTTGGTTGATCTCAAGCAGCTGAAATTTGTTATCTATCGGACACATAAGTATTTCATTGCAGGTTTGCAAGAAGAATCTACAAGAAGACTTCTACAACTGTTGCTCTGAAATGCATAGATTGATTAGCGTTTTTAATAATACTTCAGACTTGTTGGTATCTAAAATAATTATGTCTCTGTAACCTTGAAAAAAATATACTCTCCCTTTTTATTTCCTAGAGCATCATAGTATATGGAGCATATGATATTTTGTCTTAGCATTGTATTTTTTATTAGAACAGAAATAATGTATTGAGGAACTCCTAATAAAATGAATTGATATTTTGCGTAAGGAAAAATGGGATGTAAAAGGTTGGATATAGCCGAGGATAGTGCCATTATTCTTTGTGACATTCAAATTTAAGTTGCATTGTCAAATACTGGAAACCACCTGCAGTTTAGATTGCTTATTTTATGCTCCATTTAAGCCTCTTTTGCGGTATGGCTTTTGTATTTCAAATCCAGAAAAGAAATAGTATAAATTTAGTCAAAGGTTTCTTTTTAATGAGGTTCTATTTCTCCAACTTCTTACATGAATTGAAGTGATACTGTACCCTCTTATTGTATGACCCTGGAATTGAAGACCTGAGGAATGAATGAAAAAGCACACTAGACTTTTGTGGTGTGTAAATAAACCTTAAGTAGAGAATTAGTTCTGTTCTAGCTCAAACCAGGACAAATGTCACCAACTTAGATGTCAGTCACTAAGCAAGTAGATTTTTTTTGCTTGAGAAAGTGAAAAAATAAGAAAAAAAAAAAAGGTTCAAAACTATACTTCAAGACCTTTTATCTTAACATTCTCTCTAGGAAAAAGGGCCAGAAAAAGCAAAAAGTAGCACTGGTGTCAAAAATGCCTGTGGTAGTATAAGGATTTTCTTTTCTCATTTTTGTGAAAAGACTGACAAGAACTTGTTATGGTAAATGGTCCTACTGCTGGGAAAAGAATGTGATATGAAAAATGCTTGTTGTGTCATTGGCCCCTCACAGTGGGCTGAAAAACAGTGCAACAGGAGTAGGAAGGAGATTACTGGGATTGCAAGCACGCATTAGAATGCATCCTGCCTTAAAAAGAGATTATATCTTGATTTAGCCACTAAGCTGCAAGTATGGGTGAAGGTAAAAAGTGTGGAAATATCAGATAAAGAGATAACAGCTTAATATTTAGGAAGCAAATATTGCTTTTACATTACCTGCTTCCCTCTATTGATTGATGTATTAGGGTAATTTGGTTTGCTGCTGCCTTTGGGATTTATTTCTAAATACATACACATTACATAGCACTGTATCATGTACTTCAGTGTTCCTGCTTACTGATTCCAGGGTGAAATCTCTTTTAGGCTTGATACACTACATTCCACCCATTACATTCTCAAGAAAGACAAATGATTTTAGGTCTTTGCAAGTCAACAACTAATAAATAGGACCTTTAGGAATTAGAGGCTTCTTCCTTGCAGTGGTATAAGCATTGTGTGTAGAAGGGAAGAAGGATTAGCTGTGCATTGTAATTATAAATAAAGATGTTAAAAAAAAATTAAATAATTTAAATAAAGAATGTACATTGACAGGCATTCTGCATAGTTGGCTGCCCCAGTAATACTCTTAGCATTACTTGCAGTTCTAGTTCACTGAGAACATAATGCAGATGTTTGGCTCCTTAATACAAATACGTACATTGTAAAGCTTAACACTGTAAGAAGAAAGTTTTAGCCTGGTTATTAAATTATTCCATTCTATTTTGGAGAATCCTATAATCACTGCAGCCTTTGATTCTCCTTATTCACAGTCTTCTCAGCTGTAGCTCTTAATCGCAGTCATTAATGGAATATCGTCAGTCATACTGATGTTTATTTTCCATTTCTGCTTTATGCATCCAGGACAAATCAAGAGCCCTGTTTATTTCATCTCTTTAATTTGCAGACTCTTTATAATCATAGCATTGCCTTTATATCTCTACAAAGCTTGTGGCATGCTTGGAATGCTGTACAAATTTGAAAATATTTGTGTATAATTTTGTCTAGGTCTTTGGGTAGTACAGGTTTGTTTGTGAGACGCTCTTGCAGGTTTGCTGCATAGCTCGAGTGAAGTTTGCTGTGAAGATGCTGATGTAATAAGGGATTATCTCCCTAGAAGCATAAGGTAACAAAAGATATTTTACTGGAGGCTTTTGCTATCTCCTAATCTGTCCTTCTCAGTTTTGTATCTGAATGTATACAAGAGCTAAAGGCCTGTACGAGTTCTGGGTTTTGCTGTAATGAGTAGTGTCAGAAGTGGCTGTATACATGCATGACAAAGGAAAGATAAACAAAGATTTATGCTCATATTTCTGAAGCAGCTACTTTATTTTATGTGGTTTTTTTTTAATTCAATTCAACAGATTTCTGGTGGGTTTGAGACTGGAAATATACTTCAAAGTTTGATTCAGCAAATAAAGTTACTGTTACATTGTTCAGAATTCAGTTTCCATTCATTAAAAATATCATAGCTAATTTATAGGTATCAGTTTGTTTTACGAGGCTATTGACACTTCAGCCCAGTGGCATTTGTCAAGAGGAAAGTAAATTCTTTCCTTTTAGCCTTACAAGCAATAAACAGAAATCTCCTTTTTATTTCAATAACATATTTATTTCTGGTATTAACATTTCTTATGGGTGAAGGAGTTATGTGATTTTTTTTTTTTTTTTTAAAGAAAATCTTAGATTTCCTTAATCTGGAAAGAAAAAATGTCTTTGTATGTCTGTCCTGTTGCATTTAAAAAACAACCAGCTATCAACCCAGCCAGCTCCATTCTCCTAATTTTTTACCTTAGTGCAAAACTCCATCAACTTCACTGGTTTTATTGCATTTGTATTATCAGAACAAAAATACTGAGGTTTGTTGTGCATTGACTGGCCAAGCGCATCCAATCTTAGGTTGGAAATGAAAACTCCAACTCCCATTTAGCCTGCAGGCATGGCTGAACTGTTATGATGAACCTGAGCTATTCATCTGGAACAGAAAATTACATGTATGCAGAATAACTTTCATAAAGCAGACCTGTAAGGGAAATTTAGCCAAGTACCAGAAAGATTAACTAATCACCTATTTCTTTGGCAATTAGGAGCCTTTCACACTAGTGTCAGAGGTGCAGTTTTTTGGGATTTGGAATTATTTGCTATTAGGTTTTGCATTTCTTATTCTGTGTTTAAATACAATATTAAAATTTATTGTTTAATCCTGAAGGTGTTATAATGAAGCATGTGATAGTCACTTTAGAATATACAAGAATTTGGATGTAAAAAACCTCAGCAAGAGAATGAATATTCCAGTTTGATATGAAAAACAAGGCCTTGCCTGAACTGCACCTCCACAAAAACGATTAGAAGGAGGCATCTGAAGCCCAATTGCGTTTTATACTTCAGATGTGGTTTGACAGTGCAGCTCGCTGGGACATCAGGGACCGTGATGTTCAGTGGAGTCATTGGGAACGTTCGACTAAAGTTAGTTAAGATATTGTAACATGAAATTTTGTTTCTTTCAAATGAGTTCTGATTTTATGGAAATACTGGGAAGCAGCTACCCATGGAAGGGACAGAAAATTCTATACTTTATTAATATAACTATAACCCAAACACCCCTGACCTCTGCTTTTAGACTGTTTGGTAGTCTGTGTGTAAAATGCTGTGTTTAGGCTTATTGATGATGTTCAAAGTGGAAGAGTGATTTTCTCCAGGTTAGTGAATCAAACTTTTTTCCCACTAGAACTGAGATCAGTATTGACACCGTTGCAAGCAGGACCTCAGTAGCAAGTAGGTATGGCGAGTTGTGCTTTTTCCCTTTGCAATACCGTTTTGTTTGTTTATTTTAATATTATTTTACCTATGAAATGATCGTGTCAAGTCATACTAAAAGGAACATTTAAATTTTGCACTGCAGTGTGTAGATCCACAGAGGGTAGTTTTCTTGCCTTTTGTGTATAAATTTATAAAAAGAAAATTAAGACAATGTTAAAAAAGAGGGAGGAAAAAATGCAAACAAAACAACTTTGAATTTCTTCATGGCGGATGGAGAATAACCTGCTGTTAATTCTGTCTATTCACTGAGAAGTGCAGGATCCACTATAACTTGCAGTTTTATATGGTTTAACTTGCTGTTGCGTGTTCATATGTTGTTTTTATCAGTGTGGTTGACTGTACTAAATAAATTTTAGGTGTGTGAGTGTCTGTGCAAGAACTGCAACAGATGGTGACTTAGGTATTACTCAATGCTTTAATACAACCCTTGATCAAGTTAATGAAACTCTGTATCACTAGGGGAGCAATCTTCACCAACTGGGCTCTGTTCTAATCTAAGAGATCAGCACAGACTGCAGAACTGCGAATGAGAAACCAGAGTTTGGATTTGCAGTACTGAGAGTATATTATAGTGCGAGGTAGCTAGTTTTTCACTCACCAGTATAATAATAAAACACACTTTTATAGATTAAGAGGTACTGATGCTGAGCTCCATATAGCCTCTCACAGGTAAATAGAGTGCTACAAAAATATTGATGCTTCAGGTGCAAATCATGAAGTAGTGCTTCTTAGAACACACTTTGTCAGTTATATTAAACTTGGTCTAAGAGAAAAACTGCATTGCTGGTGGGCAGTGGGAGCCCCTGGAAGTTTTATGTCCTGTGCTTATATTCAGGAGAAGAGTCTGTCTAAATAGGAAAAGATGAGCCCAATCCTGTGCTTGCAGTAGCAGAGGAAGAGAGGACTGGAAGTAAGCTCCTCTGCTGCTACATCTTCCCACAGCCCATCTATGGCCTCCTTTTGTATTGAAATATGTGTATTTAGTTTTTAGCTACTAATTTACTTCAATTACTGCTGGCGTTCTTTCAGAGCTAACAATACATTTTTCTGGTGTAATGTTATGCTAAAGTGAAGGCAAGCTTTGGAAGAACTATCCCTGACTATGAAAGGCATGGGCAAGTTACTAATGACAAGTTTAAAAGGTTTAAAATGGAAAGAATTAAAACTTGGCTTTTTCTAGTGTCACTGGTGTTATAGACATGGTACAGGTTTGTAGGTGGCAGCCCAAGGAATACTCAGCAGAAGCCAATTAGTTGGCTGTCTTTCCATGACTTTTCCCATAGGCATACTGAGTGTGTCTTTATCATCCCTTAATACCTCCACTCTTTAGCTTATGTGTACTCTAGCACATCCAGTTTGGTGTTTCTTGATGGGTTTCCTTTTAATGTTCTTATTTTGTGGTTTTTTATTTTTTTTTCCTATTTTTGGTTTCATTTCTTATCTGTCTTTTTTTTAAAAAATTTCTGTTCTGCTGGGAACACAGGAACAGCTTTAATGCTGTGGTGTGCTCATGGAGATAAAGATATCATTGACGCTTTCACTGAATAGAGAGAGTTTTCAGTTTCTTTACATCAGCAGAGCACTGGGATTGAGAAGCATGGGTGATGAAACTTGAGTTGAAATTTGTAACTGTTTACTCAGCAATTTAAGGAGATGATACTTCAGTTTGTGATCCTACGGGATCCCAATTCAACATAGAACTTACTATCTCTGTCCAGAAACTCCTGAATTGAAGACATTTTGTTTATATCTCTTGTATATGTCCATATCCTGATTTATAGACTATACTGTACAATGGCAAATGTGATCTTAAAAGTTGCATAACTCTGAATAGCTATTACTGGAAAACTCTTTGTGTTTGCGAGAAACACTCCCTAATTCTGGGATGGAGAAACATGAACTCAGTTTTCCACATAGAGTACTGTGTTTGGTTTAGGTAATCATATCTCAAACATTTGTGAAGCGTGGGAGAAGGAGATGCAATAGGAATGATCAAAGGAAACTCTGTGTAATGTATGAACGATTGAGGTCAAATAACCTAAGAAGAGAAATTTGAGGAGGAAGCAATAATTACTTTCAAATACATCGAAGTGCTAGAAAGATGGAAGAAGTAATCTATTCTTTATATTCAAAATATTTAGCACAACAAGTATTTGTCTTAATTTGCATTAAAGAAGGTCTAGGCTGTGTATTCACAAATGTAAGGGTGATTAAAAAAAAGAAAAGAAAAAGGTAGTTTGTTTGACTTAGGGTATTATGGAATCTCCATCACTGGAAATCTTTAAGAACAAAGTGAACAAGCAGTAGATAGAAATTATATATATGTATTTACTACTGCCTTGGGGTAGCAGACTTGACCCAGTAACTGCTTTTATCCTGTGTTAGTCTTTCTAAAACTTTCCATGATTATGTGCTGTGATCTCTGTGGGCAGTTGCAAAGCTTCATTGTGACTTGCTGGCAGGTAAGGCTGGGTATGTTGAAGGCATGAAGTCAAAACAGGCAGATTTTTCAACAGAAATTTATTTTTTTTCCCACATGTGCCACAGTGGAGGAGGAAGGAAAACCTGTTATTTAGAGAGGCAAATACCAGAGAATCATCAAGAACCTGAAGTACTACTTGAAAGCACTATTAGGCCACCATTAGCTGAAAGTATCTTTCCCATTTGGTAGCAGTCATTGCTGTCAGAAATGATGTAGAAATTGTTTTAATCTTTAGCAATCAGTGTATTTTTATAAACTTCCTTATGATGACCTTTTACAAGCTTCCTTCAGGTACACACACCAAGGTGTGTGAGCACGCTAGCAAGCTGGTGGAAGAGTAAGTGCCAGTGTTGTCCACCAAACTGATGTTATTCTACTCTTTTTTTTCCAGGAGCACAATTTTACATACTGAGGCTTCAAATGTTTTAGTAATCTTAAATTCCACAAACTTCCTCTGCCTTTAGAGCATTCTGTTGGCTACTGTGGAGCCTTGAGCCAACCAGCAATAGTAAAAAGTAGCTAGAGACACTTTGACAGAATTGAAGCAATCTGAAACTGAGCCCGAGTATGAAAAAATGCTTTTATAGTTTTCTTAATGAGGGGATATGTTTAGAAGTATTGTATTGTATTATTTGTCTTCCCTGAAAACTCTGGTCAAATCTTTCAAGGAACAAAGTATTGTTTTGAATCCTCTCACCCCTCATATACACAAAATAGTGCTATGTAAGTTTATTGTTTGAACATCCTCCAGCAAAACATTTATCAAGCAGCTTGCATTTTGTGTAGTTAAAAGAATATGTTAGTATTCACTGAATTTATTATCTGCAGTTTAGAAGAAAAGTATCCAGTATTTTAAGATGGGAGATAGCTTTGCTAAGGGTGTCCCACCATTCCCCCCATTTAGCACTTAATTTTCTATTCCCTTTCTCCCCTTGATTAAATACTGTGCTGTGGTGCTCATGAGAATAATTGGGATGAGTAGAAGCATTACTAACAGGAAAAAATTGCAGCTTCCAGCAAGTACTTCTTATTAGTCAGTGTGCCCTCTTATGAGGATGCAATTAATTTCAGATCAGAACTTCACTTTAATGATGTGCTGATGTAATACTGCATGTGGGTCATTTGTTCCCCCAGCCCCAAAACGTTTGCTGAATATGGAGCTAGTCATTGTCTTATTTTTTTATCTGTGATAACCACTGATGAAAATACAGGGTTTTTTTTATAGTAATGCTGTATCTTCATTTGGGAGTATATTCTGGTCTGAACTACTAGTAGTGAAATGATTGGAGGGTTTTGTTAAATCAAAACTTGTTGAAAAGCACGTTTTGATAGAACTATATTCATGGGGAGAATTGGCTGAAGCACAGGAATGGAGACCTTGGCTGACTTTTTTTTTTTTTTTTCTTACTGTGCTGTATCAGTAGCAGCCCCTAGGAGTTTGAGAAAAACAGTATTTCTTCCTCCTTGTTATTGTGGCACATATCCTGAATTAGCTGGATCCCGAGATGAAAAATGAAAGAAGTACGAAACATTGATGCTTGCTAAGCTTTGCTTTGGTTGAGAATGTTGATGTTGGTATTAAGACTGGATGGTAATCAAACCAGCTGAGTCAAAACTGGAACTTTTTCACATGATTCCAGATGGTCAAATTATGCTTGTGGAAATTGTAAGGCAGGTGTGTCCTTTTTTTAACAACATTGGGCATTTCTTAAAAAAGATCTGCTTCCTGATGATATGGAATTGTTTTGTGTTCATGTAGGATTTCCTTAGTGTGTCTACAGTTTGACTTTTGAAAATCAGGAACTTGTGTTTGTGCTGCTTATGCTTAGAAAGGACATCTTAAATGAAAAAAACACACATACCCCTCCAAAAAAACCCCTACAAACAAAGCAAAATAAACAAACAAAACAAAACTATCCCAAACCCAAAAAATCTAGATCAAAAAAAAAAAAAAGAAAAAAAGAAACCGAACTCCAGGAAAAGAACAAGGATGGAAAATGTCATGGTGATAGTAAGGAAAGAGAAGCATATGCTTATGGTTGTATCAGATTCATTAATTCAGGGAAACAAGGGCTGAATATCCAGCTAAAGTGAAACAAGGATGGGAAGATTCTGAATTTTGTTGGTTTTCAAGGAAAGTATATTTCATTGAATTTACATGGTAGCTTTAGCTTCTGTGACTTTAACGCAAGTGTTCATCAGTGTCTTTTTCTCCACAAAAATATTTTCACCAAGCTTTCTTTTTAGTTCTAAAGACTCAGAAGACAATTTTGGCTTGCAGAATAAAACTCTGAAGTCTCCATCTGTTGTGAGCCTGTCTGAAGCCAGGCAATAGACTTCCCTGAGAGAGAAACCCAAGGGCCCATCTAAAACATCTAGGAGGGGTGATGACGTTAAGGTGCTCAGCTAACAGACCGGCTTCAGAATAAGCACTTCGAAATAACCCCACTTTTGCTGGGCTCTTAGTTGAAAATTTCTGCTGCCTACTTACTCCTTAATGGTAAAAGTATTTTTCATTGGAGACTGTGGTGTTGGGACAGGCATTTCACTATAAGTGTAGAAAAATTCCCAAATGCTGTTTCTTGGTCTACTGCTTATAAACTCATGAGTGCTTTGTTGCATTTGCCAGGCAGCTGATTTGATGAGTTGTTCTGTAAGAAAAGATCGAGTCACCTAGTGCTACTTTGTCACCTTTGGATAAATTTGCAGAGCACCTACTACTTTGTAGAGTTCTTGTAATAAGATCTCTGAATATACCTGTAGGTAGACCACAAGATACTTGGATTTCACATAGAGAATTTTGCTGTTCATTAGAATTTACTGTATAGAGACTAAAATCAAATTTCAAAATCAATTAGAAAACTTATCTTTTTTTTTTTGCTAACTTTTGTTCTTAAAATTTAGTAGGAGTAATGACTCCCTTATCTGTCAGCATAAAACCTAGTCCTATGCTACTGTTTCAGCAGATGCAAATGACTTCGAATTTTTACTTCAGCTGTACTATAATAAGAAACTGTGATACCATAAGGTAATTTCATTACTCTTAAATTTGGAAGTCTTACTCTAGAAAGGAGACTGTTTTTGCACAGTCATAGAAAAATATTCTGTACATCAAACAACTACAGAATGGAGAAGATGCTTTGGTTACTTGAAAGTTGTGTAGAAGGAACCTCTCTTTCCAGGGAAATAGTTACTTTTCATTTGTATTTATCATTGCTGAGTGCTCACTCCCACCCCTGAGCTGGAACCAAGAGGATTCAACAGCCCCATGACTAGATGTCAAGCTTTCACAGGCTTTACACACGAGTAGATAAGGAAGAACTTTTCTTAATTTTAAACACACAATGCCATTGAGGGTGGGGGCAAAAAAATTGTCGTGTGAAGAGTCTGGTGATAGTAAGTGAAAGGGATGAGTATTTGATATCCACAATATTGCAAGTTCTTTCTTGGAGACCATTGAGAGGACAACCTTATTTGGTAAGAAATCCCATCTAACTTGTCCTGATAAATTCCAAGAAAGTCTCTGATTCTACTGATGGCAACCTCTGCTTGAATAGGTATTTAATGGAAAAGATGTCTGTGAAAGGAACTCTAATTTTGTAACCTTATCAGTACTGGAAAATTATTGTCTGTGATAAACAGCAATGTACTTATTTTGTTATTTTCAGTCAAGCTTATTTTCTTGATGTTGCTTTTGGAAATGCCTTATCTATTTTTTTTTTTTTGTGGTATTCTGTGCTTGTGATGTTTTTCTGTTGTTTTTTTTTTCTTACTAGCTTAATTCAAAATGCTGAACAGGAAGATAGGTCTCTATAAGCCTTACACATATAGTTTCTTGTAGAAACACAGGGTCATTCGGGTTGGAAGGGACCTTGAGAGGTTGTTAGTTCAACCTCCTGCTCACAGCTGGGCCAGGTGTGAGATGTAGCTGGGTCTTGAAAGCCTCCAAGGCTGGAGACTGCACAGCCTCAAGGAACTGTTTCAGCATCTGTCTGTCCTCGTGGGGAAAGAATTTCTCTTTATGCCTAGGCTAAATCTCATGTTTCAATGTATGTCCCTGTTATCTCTTGTCCTTGTGCCATGCACTGCTGTGAGGAGCCTGCTTCTGTCTTCTTTCTAGCCTTCTCAACATGAATGGCAGCCTGCTTTTTAATTCTTCCAAGAGCATTTTACTTCTGTATATATGACATTCTGTTAAGGGCTCTATTATCAGGTAAAACCAGCAAAGATTATTTAATTAGACTGTAGAGATTAAATTAGGAGTTCTTTTCTGAGTGCATAGACAATCTATGAATAGTTACCTTGACATGGAATTGAACTACCTCCCAGTATTCAAAAAAATCCCAAATGCAATCTTCAGCAACTTTTCTTTTTACCCGTTGCTGACTTCTTGTAAATCTTCCTGGACTCCATGTCAGAGACTGTCATTTTCTCTGACCTCTGTGAGAGGACTTTCAGGTGTGCAAAAATGAATTATGAAGACATAATTTTTCTTTGCTTTGTGCTTGAGTTGAAACCATCATCTAGTAGTAGAAACTATCCATGTTTCTAGTGCTGTGTGTCACTTAAAACAGAAGATGGTGTTCACTTTCCTGAACAATTATTTGCATTGATAATGGAACAGAGAAATTTAGATTGTCTAGGTGGTGGTATAATGCATAGCCATATGATTTAATGTATATAGATACAGAAAGTTATATTTTTTACACTTTTTTTTTTTATTGGTAAGAGAAAGTGACAATTCACACTTGTAGAACTTGCAGCGTCTTCTTTCACAGTACCTTCAAAGTACTAGGAGTGGGCCACACTCCAATAAGAAAATTATCACAGAATCACAGAATTCCCTGGATCGGAAAAGACCTTTTAAGATCATCCAAGTCCAATCATTAACCTAGCACTGACAAGTATCTGACTAAACCATATCCATATGTCTACATGACTCTTAAATACCTCCAGGATTGTGCCCAGTTTAAGAGCTATAAGCAGTGAGTCATGTCATTGTCCGGATCGTCAATCACAGTTAAGTGTTTCTTTTTCTTTTTAAGTGACATTGTTCTGAGGATTTACGTATTTTTTCTTGTATAATTTTTTTTAATTCACATTTTAAAAGCTTTTTTTGCCACATGAAAATTTGAAACATAAAGTTTATATATAAAGTGCAGAAGGCAGTACCATATAATCCTATTATATTTAGTTTGAAAAGCACATGTATGTTTGCTTAAAATCCAGGTAAAACAGAGAATATTGTTAAAACACCTGCATGCAGAGTTTATTTAAAAGTATGCCAGAAATATACCAGGTCTACCTCTGATAACAGCAATAATGAAGTAATTCTTAAATTCTGAGTGGCATTAATACTTTTAAATCCGTATACCTTTGCATTATAGTTTAAATTTATGATACACAACCCCGAGGCAAAAATTGAAGGCAATTATGCTGGGCTATCAATACACCGTTTGTCTCTTTTAGAAATCCAGGAAGATGCCAGTTGATTGTTGTGCCTGGAAACTAATTTTTGATTACCTGATTTTCTTAACACAGAACACAAACTGCAGTTCAAAATTGTTCAGTTCGGAAATGTGTCAAAATTAGCATGTATGGGCTTTGTGCAGACTCGATGCATTTCAAAAGAAACTTCTTTTCCCTCTTAACCACTCGATGGCAGTAGGCTTCTTCGTAACAATGAACGCTGATGTGCCTGCGCTTCAGAGTAGAAGGCTGCTCGTTTTCTTGTGTGGTAGGATTAAAACTTAAATTATGTTTTCCTCATTTTACACAAATAACGGTGTGATAATATTTTGGAAGTATTTAGGAGAAGCATGCCAGTGTGCAGCGTGGAAAAACACGTTGAGGCGTGGAGAGGGAAGCAAGCGACGTGCTCTGGTTTCTCAGCAGGTGAGGCCTGTGGCACAGAAGCCTCTTTGAGTTTGTATTTCTGATGATGCCATTGGTGTAGCCAGGGAGCAGTAACCCTGTGATGCTATGGAATTGGTGGAGCCTTGTCCTTGGGATTGGAAGCATTGAAATCGCTCAGCAGTAAAGAAGCCTGACAGAGAAATTACCATGGCAAGTCAAATCCTTACGTCCAAGCCCAGTAGGGTCAGGTGCCAAGCTTCAGCTCCAGAGTTGTGTTGATGTGACTTACAGAGGAGAGATGCCTAAAGGTGCCGGGTGACTGATGGGGTAACCAGTTCTCCTGGATGGAGAGGAATGCTTTGAGTGAAGTGATGGACAGTCTGGCTCAGCGTGCTTTTTCTCAGCCTCTGTAAGCAGAAAGAGGCTGGAAAAGAGGTTTACAGCTTTTTGAGTAGCAGAATTAAAGTATTGAGTTGTCCAAAGCTGTTGCTCGATAGTAGTGCAAGTACTACATGGAAGGGAAAATAAAATCCTAATGAATTGCTGCATAACAGAGGTTAGGCTTCATTTCCTTTTTGCTGTAGATTTTTCCAAGACATTTCAGAAAAGACTGATTCAATAGCACACAGACATTCTACACACATAGAAGCTAAATTTCACGTGATGTGACAGAATGTCAAAAAGTAAAGATGTCTTGTGAAGTTTCTTTGTTTAATATTGCACTAAATTATCGTTATTTCTGGATTTTTTTGGTTTATGAGCAGTGGCATAAAGACATTGATCAAGACACGCTTGTCACTCTGCCTATGCAGAGGGTACTGCAGGTGAAAGAGACTTTCATGGCTGAGGCAGTTACAGATCTCCATTTTCCACCTGACTCCTTTTCTGGCTGGGAAAGCAGAATATGATGTGTGACTGCTTCTGGGTCACAAAAGTTTACATCGCAGACTGTTAAGATAAATTACCTTGAAGAAATTTATTTTAACAGTTCCAGTGGTAACTTGTGGAAGTTAAAGAACAGAATACGTGTTCCATGTGTCATCAGAAGCTTACCATAAAGTAGAGGAGAGATGGAGCACAGAAATGGGAGCTGGCCCTGC
>NW_009710803.1:31443-75768 GCF_000703405.1 Apaloderma vittatum | reverse complement strand
GCTGAATGTGAATGAAAAAAAAAATCACTTAGGCTCATTTGTTCTGAGACTTACTATTTGAATAAGCTAGACAGACATGAGTAGGATTGGAGACAGTACCTTCAGGTTGAACAGATTACCTGGTGTAATGAAGAAGAAAGGGTAGAAATCTCACAGTTTCTCATCTGAATGATACTCCTTTAGGTTGTGCTGCTTTCCAGGTGTAGTGTTTGAGTCCTTCTAGTTTGTAGCTTCACCAGACTCAAAAAATAAAAGCAAAATAAATTAGCTGTCAAGTTTTTACCTTGTTTCATATCCAAACGAGATAAAGATCTAAATTTAATATTGGTTGTAGTGAGTCAGAAGGCTTTTGCAAGCTATGTAACGAAACAAATAATTTACTGATTCTAATTTCCCTGAAGAGGCTATTTTTTAAAGCAAAGTGTCATTGAGTGAAAGCAAGTTATCACCTGCCTTTTTTTTTTTTTTGAAAAGGCATGAAATCTTCTTTTCCTTGGACATTTACCCCAAGACATACAGTAAGTGGAGCATATGAAAGATGCTATTTCATCAATGCAAGCATATCTTCCAGTGAAGAATAGTCAAAGGTTTGTCTAAATCCTGGTGTTTTATGGCCTACAAACCATGGGTATATTAATATAACCTTACGTAATATGATAGTACATATTTGTAGCTTTTTTCCTCTTTACATTTGAAAAATGACACAAGAATAGTGTCATATTTTACTGTTATAGATAGTGCATGGCAGATCCTATAAATGAACAGTTATTATTCTGTTCATGGGTGATACCCGAAGAATACTTTGAGACATACATTTCTGCAAACAGAGGTGGGGTTTTTTTAATTCTTTTTAATATTTGATCTTTACATTCTCATAGGTAAAACTGGACTTTTCCCCAGGGATCAGAATGTCAAACTTTCATTGATAGACTATGGTGAAATTTTGCAGTGCTAGCCTCATGTATTCTGAGGGAGAGGAAAACAACAAACCCATTAAATGTTTGCAGTTCATACTTCCGTGGATAGTCTGAATCTTTATCCTGAAGAAAGAGGTACATATTGTCAGGTTATTTGGAGTATGGAAGGGCACTTGCCTTGAGGCTGAAATGGAGGACTGGAACTGAGCAGTGTGAGCTCATCACATCTGTAGTGAAGTGCTGTCCAGGTAGTGACCAGTAGAAGGAAAATTTTCATTTCCTTTCTCATCTCCTGGAAAAACAGACAAAAACTGAAATTAGTTCACAGTACTTATGTATGTAAGCAAATATGTTGGTTTTTTTTTAGTTTTGTTTTTTTGTTTGTTTTTTTTTTTAACGTTCTGTCCCAGTACTTTCAAATGTCTGCCTCTTGCACTCTTAAATCTTTACCAGTTGAGGCTGTTGTGTCTATGTAGCACAGCTATTTAAGGAAGTTAAAGTTGTAATTAACTGGTCGTCTCTCAGGACTGCTCCTTATGCCTTTTATTATGGTCATTGGCCTTTAAATGGACTCAGTTCAGTGGTGGATCAGAGCAGGGAGGAAGATCTGGAATTATGTGTTTGAGGTGATAGATGCTGCTGAAGCAGATGAGCTGGTGCACTGTGCATGTTTTTGTCTGGGCCAGTTTCAATTATCATGCATTTATAAATAATACAAGCATAACGTTTACACCTAACCTTTAACTCAGTAAATCTGCGGTGGTAATAATTTGTATACAGCTCTCTAACAGCTTAGAATGCTCATCTGTCTGAAGTGAATACAGATTTAAAGAAGAAAAAACTCTCCCTTCTGCTCTTAACAGCAGGCCACCTATGATTATACTGGTACACGGTCGTTGATTCAGGAGCTATAAGGATGGACACTGAAATTTAGCGGCTAGCGTGGCAGCACAGACAAACCTATTTAAGAGCCTATGGCAAATTCATAACTCCATCTCCCTCTTTAGTCAGTTCCACTGAGTGAATGTTTGCTCAAATTATGATACAATAAAATTAAGCGATTGCCTGGTACTGCTGAATAAGGGAGAAGCAGAAACACAAGACTCTGTGTTGTGCTCCCAGCAGTGCAGCCATCTCATTCTGTGGAGTAATTTCACCTGTCTCAGATTTCCCTCCTAAAAGCAATCGGATATTGAATTGATCTGTACTGATTAGTGTATGGAAAGTAATCATAGAATATTCACTGTTTGGTTACGTAGTGAGGAAAAGAGTCTTGGGAGCACTGGAACTAGGGAAACCTGACTGGCAACGGGATTTATGTTTGGGGACAGATGGATCAATGTCGGTATCAAAGAAGGATGTAGGGTTCTGCTGAAACTTCCTGCAGTCAAGGCAAATACTTCATACCTACCATTGCGAGGTAGGAGCTTCTGCTCCTAACAGGTGCGGTGCTTAAATCTATCTCTGCCATCCAAATATTGGCTGCTGCTTAGATTCCCATTTTAAGGTCTGTTACTTTTCTGTCCTGTTCTGTTAATGTTGGTAAAGAAGTTCAAAATTTCCTAGGAAAAGAACAAAAAAAGTTTGTACTTAAAGGTTGATGTCATCCCACTGTCTGTTCTTTAGGAAAGTAGGCTAATAAGTCATTATTTGTGAAAGTACAAAAACACTTCCACTGCAGAGCTGGGAATAATAGTACTGTGTAGTACTGAATAACGAAACAGCATTTATGTGTACTAGCTTTATCATAATGACCGTTTGCTTTATGACTCTAATAAATAGAAAGAAAATGAAAACTAATTTTTTTGTTAATACAGTCTGTACATACAGAATTAAGACTGTAAAGAGTATGGGCTTTGATATTTTATCAGATTTATTTTGCTCAGCACATCCAATTTTATCTAATCTTTATGCACATTCCACTGCACGTTTTTAAAACCTCTTTACTTCTATACTTTACTCTTAGTTTACCCTAAAAGCAACAGCAAGTATAGAAGATGCAGAAAAGCATCTTAAAAAAGGGGATATTGGTTAAGAAAGAACCTGTCACTCTATTTTAGACGTGTGAAGATGTGTCTGGTAAACCTTGTAAAATATGTTAGTAGAACCTGTTGAGTGAAGTGGGATTTGAATCTGGATGAAAAAAAAGTAGCTTTAACATCGCTAATGTTAGTGTAGTACAAGTATGATAGTAGTACTATGCTCAAAAGTATAGTACAAATGTTTACTCATTTTAGTAAACATTCAAAAGTAATGGCAGTCAGCCACCTCTAAGGCAGTAAATATTTACTGTGTAATAATTCAGCTTATTCTGTAAGGTCTTGACTACACAGACATTGAGGACTGGTCTCATTTAAGACTCTACGTTCTTAGCATAAATTTCAACATTAAGTTTATGTGTTTTTATATGCTGAATAACATTTTGTAGTCAACAATGTACCAGATGGGTTTAATGTGATGGCCTTACTGAGACTTAGTCCCTGAGGATCTGGTTTATTCACATTATGGGATAAAAACCTGTCCTTAGCACTGAGCAAGTCTGGATTTTTGTGGTGTTGCCTGTGTAGAGTGGGGATGAAACAGCAGTGTTTTGTTAACTAAACCTATAACTGCTGCTAACCTTTTCAAAACAGACTTCTTTCTTTCAGACTCTTTCTGAAAGAAAATCATAACTGTACTAAAGAAAACTTTTCTGTGATGTATGTATTGCTGATTCTTTTTAAACCTAGACTTTTGACCAAGAGAATATCTTATTTTAGGCCTCCTAATAGAGTGCCCTGAGCACCTAGCTGTTAACAAATAATGAGAGCATTGATTCGTGAAAGGAAAATACCCCAGACTGGAGCACATTAGACTATTAAATTAAAAATTTATTCCAATTAGTACTGGGGGGACTGCTTTCTACCCTACTAAATTAGGCAGCTGGGAATTAATGGCAAGTGAAAATCATTTTAATGATAGTCTTTTTTGGTAAGGATTTGGGAAAGTTTCTGACACTGTCACTATGACCTCAAAGAGTTTCATTTGCTCTCTATATTGAAGATGCATAAATGTCGATTAGTGTAAAAGGTCTTTGGAGTACTTTCTAGTGGAGCTAATTCTTTCCTGACTGTCAGAGGTCTAACTTGTCACTGTAATGAGCTGTCCATCCCCGTTTGTTCAAATAACAGACTTGTCACGTGCTCAGGATGAAGAATTCTGTGACTTATATATGATATTTAATGGCAAACCAGAGAGCCTTTCACAAGTAAGTTACTGGATAAGTGAGTGCGTGTTTTCATTTATTGTCTTTTTAAACAAAAATGTGCTATTTCTTTGCTATTCTTTACTATATGCACATTATTTCTATTAAATTTATAGGAATAATGGGAATTGTCAAAGAAATACTGCAGATGCCATTTAAATTACAAAGCCCACACAGTGAACGGAAATAAATGGATACAGAATTGGGGGTAAAACACCTATAAGCAGAGTGAAGAAGAGGTTTTATACTTTGCTTTGTGACGAATCTAGTACATATATTTTTAGAATATTGTTTTCTTATGAAGAACTGGACACTGATCCACTTTCTACAATACGCATATAACATTATTTGGACTCCATATGTATATATACATAATATACGTTATGTGTAACATTATTATTTGAGCTTTCACTGGTTGAAATGCATCAGCAATTACCTTTTCCCGATCTGATAAACCTGACATCAGTCTAATTTGAGTCAGTATAGTTGTTCACAATTTACTCAATGATTGGATGTCCTGCCAGCAAGTAACACTCTGTGATGCAATTAACATTCCTAAGGGTTATGTTGTACTGAAAACAGACTGTGGGTTCATTGCTTTACAAAGGGAATAATCTTGAGCTGCTTCTTTGGGCTCTGAAGCAGTAATAAAACTAGTGCTATTGCTGAGGTAGGATGAACAGACAGGGGTGCCCAAAAGCTTAAGGACTTAGCCTAATTATCTTCCCTGGCCTTAGTTCAAGGAGTGCTATACTTCTCCAAGAGTGTCGTGTTCTCAGGTATTTTTGCTTTGCTCCCGCAATGATATCATGCCCCTAAAAGCATGCTGACTTTATTGACAGATTGTTTCTTTGAGGAGGCGAAAGCTGTGACACAGCCAGATTGTTGGCTGTCTCTAGTTGTGGATGGCAAGGTGAACAGCAGCTGAAAGTGCAGGTTTTCTTGTCTTTGAATTTGGATGTAAAATTCAGGTGACTTCTGATACCAGTATAGTGTTCTGTGCCTAAGCTAGGCATGTGTAGCAATTCTTCTGTTGAGTTTAAGCACCTTTGTAAATCATAGGAAAGAATTGACACTGTTCCATAGATGTTCATGCTCTTCCTCCATTCTCTTGTCTAGGGGGCTAAATAATTGTCAGAAGAAAATGCATATATGAATACTGAAAGAGATCGCAATTTTAAGTGTCAGAGAGTTTGGAAAGTACAAGGGACAAGTTACAAAGCCTGTAAAATGTGTACATTACAGCATTCACAGCAAGTGGTTGTTGTTTCTCAGTCTGTGAGATTTACATACCTCTCCAGGATGGAATGTTGTTCGGTATTACTGATTTTAGTCAAAGCTTGTTACAGGTAGCCTTGCTTTCTCAAGTTCCCAATTCACTGCCCATTCAACTGCAATAACCAAAAAAATATGTCTTCTGGACCAGTAATTCTCTTTTTTTTTAAAAAAAAAAAAAAAGGAAAGAAAGAACAAAGAAAATGGAGAAAAGTATGCACTAGTGGAAAAATGACATTTGAGCAGAAGCCTTTTTCAAAGAATGATTTAAAACCTTGTTTACCAGAGCAGCCGTAGGTCAGAGTTGCCATAGAAACAGAAAGAATTCAAATAATATTAGCAATAGCGTATCTATTATGATATTGCATTAATGATGCTATAGTAAAGGGTCACTTGTGGTTCCATTTACAGGTTGCACTTTTTAGTGATTTATCACCAATATTACAGGCTACAAATTAAAATTAGAAACAGAAGGTTCAGCCTTGAATTGGCTTATAATAATATTGGAAGGGAAAAAATATTAAATTTTCCTGTTACTAGACAAAAATATCTTATTTATTTAATAATATGTCTAGGAGTTTTGAGTTCTTCCATATGTAGCACGTTCTTAGTCTTTTCTTAGAAATAAAATTATGCTCAAACCATAAAATATAGATTATCTTCATTTGACATCCGAAAGTGCTGATTCCAGCAGTACAGGTAATACTACTGGAACTGAGACATTTTGGGGAGAAGCTATTTGCAAGAAGAATTGATCAATTCTTGACTTTCTTACCACATGTGTACATTTTCCTGCGTTGCTTTTCAGAAATACTGAAAACACATGTTAAACAATCTTAGTCCTGTTTGGGGAACAGGGTCTTGAATGCAGATGTATCTGCCAGGTGAACGTGGCTGGTGCTGGATGACGGCAGGGAAATTGTTCTGATGTGACTTGTCAGAAGAATAATATTCTTGAAAGATTGCCATAGTTTGTCCCTTGGGAGTGGTAGTGGTTTATTGAGATTATAAATCCCCTTGTATCCCCTGAATTTAAATATTTCTTGTATCACTAGTGGCTTCAGTTGCCAGAAGGTTTAGCTCTAAGTTATGTGCTTTAATTTGAGTAGTTTTGTAAAAATTTATCTGACCAATCCATGTGCTGAAGAATCTGTCATACTTGCATCTCTAAGGTATATACAAATAAGCTTCACAGAGTGATCTAAATTATTACTGTATATAAATGCAGGTTAGAGATACTCAAGGAGCTTTTTTTTGCATTTGGCAGAAAAATCTGGCACATGAGATGTAAAAAACTTTCCCAAAGCTATATGATGATAATGACTGTACTAGAATGCTTGCATAGTGCTTTGTCTATGCGGAAAGCTGTAAAAGCATTAACTAATCCACAAAGCAACTTATGTGTTGCAGATGTATCCCTCTGCTGGGAGGACAGAATATGTGTGTATGAGTGAGGAGGAAAAATAGAACTATTAAAGGAGATTTTATTTGGGCATTTTAAGCTTTATTGCATTTCTTTGACTGTATTTTCATACTTTCTTAACAGAAGACTTGTTTTTCTAGGATTCTTTTAACGAAACTCAATTGATGTACGAAAAAAGTATATAACTTTTTCTTTTTGAACACAGAAAACCCAATTGTCTTAATTCAGCTTAATTTGAGCATTCTAGAATTATCTGAAAGAATGGCATTCACTCAAGTGCCTCTCTGTCTGAAATGATACTGTTTTTTCTTTTCTTCATAGACCCAAATTTTAAGCTTTCTGATGCACATAAGCTTCTATGCATTTTAAGAAATGGTTTTTGCTTTGATATTCTGTTGCTGGATAGTGAATTCCAGGTTAGATGATTGCCGTCTTTATCAGGTGTGTTGAGGGATGATCCTTATCTACGGTTGACTTGAACCTGGATTTATTAGAATACTTCAAGAGATGCATAAGCATGCTAAATCTTAAATGCTGAGGGCACCTGTTGCCTCCCAGCTCTTGAAGAGCTCAGTGCAGCTGGCCTGCATGTTGTGAGCGGATGCATGTATATACGTGTAAGTGTATCCAAGTGTTGGAATTAAAGACATTTGCAAGGAGGGCTCTGTAGGAGTCTGACAAATGAGGCCAGTTTTGCTGCAGTGAGGGTACCGATGATGTTGGTGGTCCTCACGGGCACTGTGGGGGCCAAGCTCCTGCACTCTTCAGTGTTGGAAACTGGAGCTCAGGTGTGCTGCTGTTCCCTTCCCCGCCTTTCTTCACTCATCCTTTGCAGTTTTGTGCTTCTCAGCTTCCTATCCAGACGGAAAGGGAGAGAACCTTATCTGCCTCTCCTATAGGTCATTTTATTTTCAGGACCAGGACTGGTTGTGGTTCCATCACACACCTTTGCTGCCTGTTAGACCACTTTTGTTGTTACCTTACTGGGGTTTTTTTGCTTTGATGTTTTCCTGTATGTCATTTTGTGCAAATATGCCACCATCCTCTGAGTCTTTGGAGTTGTGTGTTATTTATACACCCATGCTTAGTGTTATATTACTAGTGGCATTGCCATATTACAAAACCCCTGGCTGTTGCCCCTCCGTTTTATCGGGCGTATGTCTGAGTTCAAGGCAAGCAAATACTAAGTGCAGCTTAGGTTACTCTTGCAAAGGTGAATCTTCTGGTGTTCACAGGTACTCTCTTATAGGCGGGTTACACTGTCACACCATGATCAATGCTGCTAACTGAGGGCTTTCAACTGCACGTTATCCTCACCGGGGCTGTAGTGTCTGGTAGCATCTGCAGCTGCTTTGTAGGAAGAGGAGCCCTTGTAGGTTTGTGGTGGGAGGTGGGCTGGTGACCTCTTGGATGTCGAAGTACCCTACTTTGGGAGCCCTGTGTGTGCTGTCCCAGTACAGGGAGAGTGAACCTTGTACATCAACACCATGTTTACTTTTTTGCCTGTGGAATTCTGAAGGTAGACACCACTCACTGCCGTTGTCTCATCCTGACTGACACCACGAGCAGTGACAGCATGACAGGAGCACGGGCAGCTCCTGTGCCCACTGCTGGCTGTGCTTGGGCTTTGCTGCATTACTCTTGTGTGGCTTCAGCGAGCCAACCGTATGGTGACAGAACGAGCCCCTTGTGAGTGAGCGCAAGCTGAGATCCTGTTAGGAGAGTCCATTAGTTATAATTACTCAGGCAAAAGGAGCATGATTGCGGACATTGATGTAATGTGCAGAGAGAATCAAAAGGGCAGAAACAAGAATAGGATGGAAATGCTGCACTTCCCTTGCACAGATAAAAGTGTGCATGCAGCAAATGTTTTGAAGAATAGTATGATGAAGCTGAGTTCTATAGTTAGTTCCTTCCACTGATAATTTTCTGTCTTTGGTTCCTTAGGACATATTAATTTGTAGTATAAATGGATTTTCAGACGTTAGCTACAGCAAATGTTCTTACCAAACATGACAAGATTTATTTTTTCCTTTTCAAAAGTCTCTGGTTATTTGAGTGGGGAATAACGTCCTTTTTGAGTGGTGCTATTCGGAAAAAAAAGAATGCTTTTAAGCTGTTCTTTGTATATGAAAGGCACCTATAAACCTTATATTTGATAGAGAGATTTTTAGGCTGTTGGCAGGGATTCTGTGTTTTTAAAGATTTTTCAGTTTGCTGGGTTTTGTGTACTTTCATTTTCTCTTTGAAGTGTGTGGGAGAGTACAGAAGGGGAAATACTTCATTATGTCCATGAATTATTCAGGTATGGTTCTAGGAGTCAACATTACTTTAAGTAGATCAAGGTCTTTCTTTTTCCTTGAGTATATCTCAGTTTTCATTCTTATGCTGATTGTAGTCCATGTTCCTTCACTGAATACAATTTTGATGAAGTACTATCTTTTGGCAATCTTAAGTATTTAATTCTCATCTTTTCGAGCATTAGATATGCAGTGACCCTGAGTAGATACAGGTGAATTGTCGTACATATGACTTCACAAAAGAATCAAATTATTCTCCCTAGAGCTTTATGTGCTCTTGCAGAAGCAATGATCTCAAGTAACCCCCACATGTATTTCTACAATGCAGGAAAAAAGGAATCTATAATATCAAATACTAACATACTATTATACATGGAATACTAGGCTGTTTTTCTTTGGGAGGAATTTATAAACTGCATTTAGTACAACTATTCACTGGGGAAACATAAACACTAAATCCTTGTATTTCCTAGAAAAATAAACCCAACTCAAACACCACTAAGATATGAAAATCTATATTCAGAAAATAGTTAAAAACAATAATGCAAAGGAAGATGATGAGAAACATGTCCAGAGGCCAACATGGGGAGGAAGGAAAACAAAGCAGAACCCAAAGCATTTTTTTGAAAAGTTAGTTTTTAAAATTTTGTTCTTGTAGTTCTGAAATTATCTTTGAAAATGGATCGTCATGTAATCCCTCATGCAAATGAGACACAGGCTATTATGTCAGGGGGGAAAAAAGCTTAACAAAAATATTCCCCTGGATTTTAAGGCTTTCCTGATAAGAGTCTAAAGTGGCAGTGAAGTAGGATTACAGATTCTTGAGGAGAAATGCATCTGTATACAACAGAAGTGATGATGAAGAACGGCATTTCAAAGAGGGATGCCTGTGACCAAGGCTCATTTGCTCGGTTTGACTTGCAGCTGGGTGAGTACTTGGCGTAGGCACGCATCAGAGGAAGCACAGTGACAAAATGCTCTCCAGGAAAAATAGTGTGTTTGCTGAGCACAGGTGCAAAGCTTGATGACAAGATACATTAAAGATTAAAACATAATCGATGTTCAAGCTGATGATAGGAAAGTTATATTGAAGCGAGTTAACTTTCAGTGACTTCTGTGAATACTATCTTCAGCCATGTGTGCCTCTGACAGAAATGTTTATGAACTTAGTAATTGCAAACACGTTAGTGCTTCAGTCTTGTAACTTCATTAAGTTGCTAACTGGACCTCAAATTCTCACAGCTCTTTAACAATCTCTAAGCGATAGTCAGGATTTTGTGGCAGAACAACTATGCTCTACTGAGATGGAAATCTTAGTCACCTGTGTAAAAGAATCCTGAGAAGAAACTGCAGGTGCCAGTGGATACACAAAAGCACTGGTCAGAAAAAAAAAATCTGCATCCCTTTGCTCAGGAAAACAATATTTGTCAGGGCTGAATCTCCTCCAGAATACCAGCACAGAAAATGAAAAAGAAACAGAAGCCATTGAACATCACATTGACTAGGGATTGCATGTTTGTTAGAATAAAATTACAAAATAAGGTATACAACTCTCCAAAGATGCTGGTAATGACAGAGAACCTGTGCCTGCCGCTTTTAGGACCTTCCTCTACTCTGTTAATTCAGTAGTATGGGAGCAAGAATTCTAGAATAAAAATGTGTGAAAACATCAGGAAATTAATCTTTTTGATTGGTACCATTGATTGCCTGCTGCTTCAGATGGAGAGGTTTGTCAGCTAAACAAAATTATTCATCTGAGTTTTGCGTATTAGTTGTAAATATCCAGTTCTACGTGGGTTTACCATACTTTATTTATATATATTGTGCAATTGTTATGATTTTGCTAGGTCCATTTTGGAATTGAATCGCATTGCCTAAAATAATGTGCTTTAGTGTATTTGTATAGTCATATGTATATTTTATTGTCATTTTTAAGTACCAGAGTAGTAAATTTTTAGAAAATTAAACTATAATTTCATAAGCAGTAATTTCAGTAGATATTTATATGTGTAAGTTGGTTATTTTGAATAAGAATTTAGAAAAAATGCATAGTAAAGGGAGCTTCATGAAGAAATGCTATTTGCTTTTTGTTGCTTGATTAAGCCTAATAGTAGATTGGAGACGTGTTATGTTGGGCACTTTATATGTATTTACTACTAAAACTGTTTTTATCGGTTCATTCCAGCTTTCAAACTCATTTTACATGTTGTACACTCTAAGCTGGAACAGGTCTAAAAATATGAAATACTGGACTATTCTGAACAAGGACTGGAAATTCATGTATTATGCATTAGATTTCTTTTGCCTGATTGATTGTAGGAAGGGAAGCTGGGAAAAGAGGAGGATATGGAGGGAGCTAAGGTAGGAGGAACCTCGTTTTTCAACCCCAAGTAAACTTACTATACAGATACCCACCATCTGGCTGGGGGGAACTATATGCCAGTGTGTGTCTATCCCTGTAACTTCTCAGCTGTGTCTGAACTATATCCATGCAAATAATTTTCAACAATAAAGTGATTCTTAGGTCATATTTCTTAAGAATGTTAAAAATGTCTGGGCCCTGTCACAACTAAATTGAGTAGACTGAGTTCAATGAACTTTGAGTAGGATTCCTAGCCATTGTATGAAAACAAGCCATTTATACTTCTTGCTGTTGCTGAAAGAACTTTAAACATGACCAAAATCGAAGTATTTTTGGATTTTCTTACCATTCTGCTACAGCTGTCATCAGTTATCAAAAACAGTCTTATTCTGAAGGTAGTAACTTTTAAAATATCACTGTTAAATTCTTGTTTAAATAAAAGCTTATTTATTTAGATAATGGTGATAGTTCACCCATCGGTTTTCCACCAGAAAGTGGGAGTGATCAACTAAGTAAGTGTGGCCACATGTTTTCTCACTGGTTACGATCTACATCCAGATCAACTGAAAGAAAAAAAGCAGATCTATTATAAAGACACAATGGTGGTAGAAGTCAAACAGACACCAGAAGTAGGAAATACGTCTTAAGGCTTCTAAGGGGCTATTACAGAGTCAGTAAAGAGATTTTTTGCTGCTGAGCTTCTACCTTAACTAAATGGTTTGCCTCCTGGAATAAATAACAGTCATTCATTTATTTTTCTTTATGTAGCATAACCTTGAAAATACTCACTATGAATGCTCTGTAGAGCTTGATCTCTCACATTTTCTTTTTTAAAATTTAATTGTGTTATACTTCAAAGAATGCAGCAGCAGTGTTGAGAGGGCGAACAAGGAAAGGGTCAAGAGATATTAAACTTAAAAAGAAATTACAATCGTTATTAATTGTCATAGCAACAAGGGTAGTAATAGATCCTGGCAGGGAAGCCGAGGGACAGAGGACATCGATTCTCACTTGCAGTGGTATCGCTGAGCTGTTCTGTGGCATTAGGCAGTCCATTCTAGGGGCCCTTTTCAATTACGTATGTTTTCAGAAAATACTACTCAGTTAGGACAGCCCTGAGAACCTAGCTAATGGTCTCTGCTTGGATGTTCTTTTTTGCATTCATGAGTTTGTTTCTGGTTTGTGTCGGTGGAAGGACTCCACCCGCAGAGGTGAGCAATGAGAGCAGGGAAGCAGCTTGACTCGCGTCTCTGGCGCTCCTGGCTGGTAGAGCTGCTCTCTCTGCCAAGCCCTTGTTCTCCCCAGGGTGGACAGAAAATGCTTTAATTTGCTCATTCTCACTTCTGTGATTGTCCCTTTATAAAGAAAAAATGAACTCTGAGAGAAGGAGGGAGAGTTTCCCTGGCGGAGGTACTTCTGAGGAGAATAAATCTGGGGGAACTTCTCTTTGTCTCTTTGGCTTGACTGCTGCTATAGGTGCAGTCATGGAGGCTGTAGGACAGGGAAGGCGTGGGGGTCACAGGTGCATTGGGAAGGCAGCTGGGGGCCCTCAGCTCAGGTCGACGAGCAGAGATGTTGCTATGAGGAGCTGGGTGCACATCAGCCTCGCAGGACAGAGCAGAAGAGCACCGTTTGTCTCCGTTCTGAAGGTTATTCAAGTGAAGACCTTTCTGAAAAACAATAATATGCAGAAGGAGAGTTGTACACAAACTTGTTCATTTTGGTTTATCTTACCTAGTGGAGTTTTTTTCGATTTAGAAAACTGTGGTTCTCTTTATGTTCTTGAAATGAACTAGAATTTGTTTTTTGATGAAGGCTGAGAACACTACATTTCGCCCAAGATTTCAGACTACACATGAATTACTGCACAAGATGTAGGAGATACTCAATTAGCATGAAATCATGCTCATTACTACTGGTATGGCTCATCAAAGGATGCTTAACATTAATATCAGTGTGGGTTCAGCTTGTAATATAGATGATAATTTTGAGGTAAATAATAAACCTGTGAACGTCAACATTTTTACTTTTGCCTCTACTTACATGAAAAACTTGTAGTCATGGCTTAAAATTTCAGGGATTGTTCTGGACTTCAGCAAAATGTTTTTCTTGTGTTAATAAAACAATATATAAAAAAGGCATATTGTATATCCTCCGAGTAATTTAATATACACCATTTTATCAGGCTTGAGTGCATAATAGCATGATCTCTAAGGTCCCTTTCAACCTAAGACATTCTATGAAATTTAAAAAGGGAGCAGAAAAAACCCAAACTCTTCATTTGTTTAGACATGATTTCCTTATGTTCATCTGCTCTTAACTTGCCATAGTCATTGATTCTCCTTCTGTAATATGGCTGATAATAACAGTTGGACTGAAGATGGTTCAGTCATGTCAGGCAGCGCTCTTGGAATTTGTGATCAAGAAGAGAGAACAAATCTTAGAAGTGTCTTGCCGCTACTGTTTTGAAAGATATTAAGATACTAAAAGGTAAGCATAAACCCTAAATGAGATTTTCAGTCTTCAGTGTTTCACTAGATCCAACAGTGAATCAGAAATTACTTAAGTTTTAGGTTATCTGTAACATTGAGTGATGTGTGTTCTCTCCCTTTCGTTTAATACAGAAGACTTTTAATTTTTTTTTTTTTCTGGTAAAATAGTTTTAGTTTGGGTTTGTTATGTGTTAATGCAAATTCACATAAGTATCAGTATACAGTAGCCCCATATAATGCATCTGTGTATTGCATTTGCATGTTTTATTTTTATGCTTTTACACTGTGTAGTAATAGACAGTTTGATTATCGAATGTCTGCATTTTGTCGTCATGAGGGAAAGAAACAGTCGCTATGGTAAAGGCTGTTCAGCAGCTCTTTGAGTTAAGCTAGAGGGAATGTGTGTTTCTCACTGTAATGTTCGTGTGATCTATATTTGCCTTTAGTACAAGGCTGTTGACTGCTTGTGCAGAGGCCTCTGCACTTGACAATTGCCACTTGCCTTGTTTGTATTCAGATCTGCCTGTATCTGTAAATATAGTGACAGCACTAGCAATGGGCTCTTTATCTCGCAAGAGGTTTTCTTGTGCTGATGGTAAGTCAGGGAAAGAATGCAAGAAAAATGTCCTTGTGTTGCCTATGTGTTGTTTGTGAAAGAGTAGAAAACAGAATTTTGAAAAAAAAAATACTCAGAAGCATTGAATAACTCTTAAGTTGTGAGTGTGAATAAGAATTGGAATCTATTATGGGGGAAAATATTTCAAAGAATTAGAGGGAACATAAAAAATATGGATGAAACTGAAGTCAGGGAGGGATTTTGCTCTTTAACGTATGCTATTGTTATACTTCTCTGCTTTCTGCGTTGCAAATTGCTATACAAAGATCTCACAGACAGCTTGATACTTTAGGATGATAACCTGACATCTTTTGCACTGAATTCCTGTGTTCTCTGTGTTACGTTTGTGTTGAGAGCATGTGAGAGATACGGGATGCCACCATCTCATGCAGAATCTACTGACTTTTTTTACCTGTGAATGGACTGAAGGATTAAGCCAGTTGCAATATTACTTGTAGATTTGCAAACAAGATGCCAGCTGAAGAATGCATGAATTACCTTTGTTTAGGTGTTGATGACTGTGGAGAAAATTGAGCTATTATCAGGTCAAAAGAAATTAGCATAGAGTACAATATATATGGGAAGAATATGGAGAATGAATGTCTCTTTTAAGACATTAAATATAGCAACTTCACGTTGGTAGGAACTAGAGAAACCGTTTGCTTCATTGCCTTATTTTCCAAAGTTGCCTGTGGTGAGTGTAGGTACAGGGAACGGGATAGGAGGGCACTGACCTGGCGTGTATTGTCTTCTCCCTGCTACTGTTTTATTCCCTGGATGGCAGAGAGGAGAGGCTTTCTTCAGCCATGTCTCCCTGCACCTGACTCTGTCTCCTGTCAGCTTCCAAGACCGATTGTCATTCCTGCGTCTGGCTGCAGTCGCTAGTTGTCCAGGCAGAGCCATTACATGACCCCAAATGAAGCCTAAACAGAGACATTGCTGTGCTTGGAGCTTGAAGATTCAAGATATCTACTTGAGGGAGAACTCATCATTTTATCTCCCAAGAAGCTAATCCTGTAGGAAAAAATGTAATATGAAGAGCTACCATTTTCCTCTTTTAATTGCAATCTCTTCCCCCACCCCCCTCCACCAACTTTTTGACTTTCCAGAGGATGCATTGTACAAACTCGCCTTATCTGTGGTTAAAACTTGGAAAACAAAATGAATCACAGAAAAGGGAATGGAGATATATAAGCAGCTATAGTTCACAGTCAGGCTTTCCTCTCTGTCCATGTAAGCCTTTACCACTCACCTGAATGCTTAAAAAAAAAATGTAAATAATGAATTGATCATTTGTTTCTGAATGTTATGTTTATCCTAAATTTGTGTCTCTTTATCCCTTGGATAAATGGAACAGTAAATCTCTTTTCAGAGTATTTGGTAAGGATAGGAAGTGCTTAGAATTCCAAAATTAAATGAAAAACAAGTACTGATACTTTTATATTGTGCTACAAATAACATTTTTATGCTTCATAAAAAGTTGTGATTAAACTTGGAAAGAAGAGTACAAAAAGAAGTAGAGCTATATAGGTAGTATTACTTGTACTTCTGGTTGTGGGTTTTTTTGTTTGTTTGTTTTGTGTTTTGTTAAATATTTGAGATTCTGTGAAAACAGAGAATGGTGGCAAAAACATTTGTACTTAGGCAGTTGTTTCATGCAATTTCTCACTGGACCAATGAAAATAGAAAAGTTTTCTGTAGCTCCTGCTTAAGCATATTTCCCAGATCTGATTGCTCATTATTTTATGCAGAGTAGTTTGGCTCTCACATCTGTCTAAAGGCACTTTTTTTTTTCCTCACATATGCATTAGGATGTTTTGAATAACTTGGGTTCCTGTGAGTTGGATGAAGATGACCTAATGCTTGATTTGGAGTTCCTAGAAGAACAACATCACCATCGTTCTGGTAAGTCAGATAAACACTGAATATGTTCAGTGAGATATTATTATTCTTGAAATATAAAGTCAATGTATTCCATTTGGTTGCTTGGAAATATAAAGTGCTTTCTTGGAAGGGAAAGAAGAGTATGCATTTTGTAGCATTACTTCTAAATAAGTTTGCCATTTAGCAGAAAGATACTCTTTACACTGCATTTGGACTTTGTATGGTCAATTAGGAAACACAGCTACAGAACTCCAGCACCAAGGATAGACCCATCTGGTTTTTTAGGTACTTACAATGACTGCTGCCTACCCTGGGCGGTTACTGATAGACCATTGCTGGTATAACTGTGATCCCATTTGTGTGTAGCAGAATAATATGCTGCAAATAAAGAAGATTTGACTTGAGATGTGAGCGTATCTTGTTCCTTTCTCTTATGGTTAGTTAAGGCACTGTAGCACTACCTTAATTAATAACAACAACTGAGGTCAACTCACGATGTGTTCAGAGTGATTTCTTTAGTAGGATTATGCAAGTAATCCTTGGTAAATCATGGCACCTGCAGTGAGGGATCCTGCATTTCCTTTGGCTGTGATGTGGGGCAGTGCAGGGCCTTTTTCATGAACAGGGATGTCCTGCTAAATCCATGGGGTTTGGAGAGACTCTGAAATGTATGTGAGATTTGTACTTGGTCACAGGTAGGGCACTGGGCTTGTGCTCTCTTAAGGCTGCAATGTGATTTTAAGGAGGAGTAATTCTCACCCTCTCTTTTACATTCTGTTTTCTGACCTACTACCTGCATAGGTACCTGTAGAGCACATTCATGCAGATTCATGTGGAAGTAGGGTTCATGAAACATGTGCCTGCTGGTGTGCACCGTCTTTAATTTTGGTCCATCATCTGATGCCAATTTAGCAACGGTCACAGATAAACTGCTTGAATTGCGCTCGTGTTTCAAATGTTCTGTGTTTAAGTATCCTGTTAATATATCTGAATTATCTCTATGATAATTCTATTTAACCATGGTATTGTGCTTTTTAAAACCTTGTTTGCATATCTGCTCATAGGAGAAACCATGCCTTCTGTTTTATTTGGTAGAAAGCAAAGAAGCCAGAGAGTGTGGAGGGTTGTAGCAGCAATATGGGCATGATCATAGTTTCCTAAGTTACTGGGAGCTAGGATGCGACAAAGGAACTGCACAGAAAAGGCCCTTTCTAGCCAGTACTGAATAATGCTATTAAGTGGTTACAGAAAGTCAGCTCACGGCTGAAGAAAACTTGGTTCAAAAAACTTCAGATACAACCACTGCATTTTAGAAAAGGTCATAGTCTTTAGGCTAGTTTATTCCTTGGAGCTGTTAAAAAGCAATTAACTGCCAGAAGCATTTTCTATAAATGAACTTCCTATGTTGCACTTGGCTTCACCTGTGTTTTCCTCCTCTATTTTTATATTTATAAAGCACTGAATTAACGATGATGGAAGAGCTTTGTCTAGTATATTATTAGAAAGATTTGTAGAAGCTTCTGCAACAGCTAAGATCATAATGTCTAAATAACATTATAGTTGATAAAAAGTAATTAAGATGGAGATGTGTTATGACACATAATCATTCTACTCTTGGGTCATTATCCAATGAGATGAGCAAATGCGAATGAGAAAGCAAATGAGATGCTTTTAAAATGGAAATATCTATATTGCCCTTTGGAGAATGGTGACAGTTTCTGTTCTGAGCCGTAATGTAGAGACATACATTGCAGTATGCGAATTGTCTTTAAGCAGAAATGTGTTTATCTTATTAATATTTGCTTTTTGATTTATTTGTTTAGTGATGGATCTAGCTGCAAAAAAATTAGGATTTGCCTATTAGTCACTGTTGTGTTCAATTCATTCAGTTGGAAGGATATAGCCACAGTATTGGTTGGTACAACTTCACCAAATGCCTTTATACTGGGTTAGGGTCTGGCGCAAAACAGTTAGATGTGGTTGTTTGTAAATCATTGTCTTAATTCATATTAAGATATAGAGATAGGTAGATTTACAGAGTCTTTTAGTGTTTATATACCACTGAAGTACATAAAACCCAAGGGTTAGGTACTGACGTAACGTTTTTGACAGGCTTTTTTTCTGATTGCTATATTAAGACATGGCCTGCTTCCAGAATTTAAGACTTTTCAAGAAAAATTCTTTTTAGTAATTCCAAGTTAATCCATTCTGTGTTTTCACTTTTGGGCTTGTTTGTTTTCTCCGATAGGCTTCTCCATAAAAATCTCCATAGAACTCTTCTAAACTTCATCAGTTAAAATACATTGTCAAATATTATTGACGCAATTTTTTTTTGTAAGAACTGGAATGCAAATGTGGTCAAGTGATCGCATTTGAGATATATGACTACTTTAACACAGATCTTTAAACTTCGGTGAGACTAGAAGTGATTGTGTTTCTGGACAAGGACATATAAGGTACTGCAGATAATTGAGAGGCAATGTGTGTTTTTTAAAAGATCTTTAATCTTGCTCCCTAACCAAGTTCCTTATGTTTCTCTAATACTTGATCTCTATATCTGACGTCCACACGTGTATCATACTGAAGTCAACTGGGAGTTAATACATGTGCTTCTTGATCTGTTATCAAAATGAAGGTGTTTATATGAGTATAATAATCTGGCACAAAATGCTGCTTTTTGCATGGAAACCTTAAAATTATTCTCTACGGGAAGTCAAAGTTATCAACACTACTGTGACAATTTGTAGTGCAATAAATATCCTGTTCATGTTCTACATACTGATGCTGATTATAGCGTTTATTTTGTTAAGGCCATCAGCCCTAAAACCATATTACAATCCACTTGTGCCCAACTTCGGCTCTTCAGAAGTAATTCTCTGGGAAATTACTATAGGGGGAAATGTTTCAAGAGAAGCTCCATTCAGTATCTTAACAAATACGTGGAGACATCAAGAGGTGTAATTGGAAATGAATTCAGTTCTTCGTTCTGTTTTAACAGAGGGATAACTGATGAATCAGGCAAGTTCCTATTCTTCATGAGCCCATGAAAATCTCTAAAACGACACATGAATATGAGGGCTAGTATCACATCTTTGACTTTAATATCACAAACTATTCCTTGATCAACAGGCTGTGTGCAGCAAACTGTATCGTTGAAACAGCAATTCTGAAGTGCAGTGCCACAGTTAATAAATACAGTTGATGGGTTGGTTAATGGTGAATTGAGAAAGTCTCTTAACTGCCGTTAGGAGCTCCAGATTTTTAGAGATTCTTTTAAGGCTCAATTTACAATAGCTTTTCTATTTAGCTGCTGTGATTGAAAAGAACAGTCTTTGCTAAGGTGGGGATATGTCTTTTGGCTTTCTACTGAAGTTGACAATATAATAATAGTTGTTTTTTAAAAAAATATTGTATTGATCTACCATAATTTTAGTGACCATTTATGAATATAAAGTAAGATAGTGTTGGAAGGATTTCTGGGAGAAATGCCTATTAAGGAATGAGTTTTAAAAAGGAGCTAAGAGCCAACTGACCAGCAAGGAGACATTGTTCCAGAAAGTGGAATGTGGTATTAATTAAAATACAGACCTAAGAAGGAGAAAGAGAACTGTTACGTCTTTCATTCTTTGCTATTATTTTTTTATTATTATTTATTACTCCAGCTCTTTTTTTTTTTAACCTGTGTTCTTGTTCTGTCCTCTTAGCTTTTGCTTAATGTGCTGGCTGCCCTCCAGCAACATATACATGAAAAGGGGTTCCTGCAAAAAGGCACTATGAACCCTGATGAGTAGTAGAAAAGTAAAAAAATATCCTTAAATTTTTCTCTAACCATACAATTGGAGATGAGATATACGCAAACCTCATGTTAGTGCCTCTACTTTTAATATAGATTTCTGTCTGCTGCTACTTTTTAGCACAGCTTTAGAAATCTGGAATTCCCTCATTTCTGACCTCTCTGTGAGTTTACTGCATTAATTTACTACTTTTGTTTCTGTTGTAAAGGCTGTGTTGCCAAGATAAAGAATGTAAGACAGAGGCATTTTATTATTCCACGTAACATAATTGCTTCGAAATTTAATAAAGTAATATTTATACAGTATTTGGTAAGTGGAGAGCACTAATGCATACAAATGCAAAATACTAATCAACTTGATTCACTGACATTTTTGCATACTCTTCTGAAGCTGGAATGTTGAAATCTAAACATAATATGACATACATGATGAGCCTTGAGGATGCCTTTTTATTACTCTAAATTAGACTTTTAAAATATGCTGCAGCGTTGGTTTCTTGTAAAATAATGAAGTTAGCGCTTTCTGTAGCGGGAAACCATTGCCGGTTTATAGAAAGTGACAGCATTTAACCTCATTCGTTTTCCTTTTCCCTGGCAAAACGTGACTCATTTGATTCCAAGTATTGATTACTCCAATGTATAAGGAAGACCTTTATATTCAGTGATGTAAGACGTGGGGAATTTATTCAAGTAATGCAAACTAATGTGGATGAGTCGTGTGCTTGCGTTGTGCCATAGCCTGTTGAAAAACCAAATGCTTGAGTTTCTGTAGGTAGTGTTGACATTAAATCACGACTGCAGTAAATGGTAGCCTTTTCTAAAAGCTGACGAAGACATAGCTATACAAGGTCTTTTGTAATTTCTTAACTATTTGCCATAGGTGTCATAAAAACTGTGCCCCTACATCTTCCCACAAAGAGATATGTGTGTAGCTGGGATTTGTAGTGAGTGCTTGGTGGGAACTGTTCATGGTACCGAATATTAAGTATGGGCTCATGTTATCTCCACATCAGGCTCCAAACTACACAGTGACTGTTCACGAGTGCGATATTGATTAGCTGTGTACCCAGACTGGCCTGCTGCATCCATCATGTTGCTGCTCGAATGCTTGCTGAATGGTTTTGAATAATGTAGCTCGCTATAATTTGTACAAGAGATTTATATTCAGCTGAAACTTGAGCGGTTTTGGATTTAATGCCTCAGCCTCATCTGTAAAACAGTGATCTAACATACACATAAAGCATAGTTATTTCACCCAGAATATTTCAGAAATTAAATTATTTGTTGGCAAAAAATTAATTAAAAGTGAAAATATGAAAATGTACTTTACTATCCATTTAAATATTGTTCAAGACTTAAAACCTAAATGCTTTAAGACATGGAGCACATTTTGTTCAAACCTGACTTATCACCATCTCTGTTGGAAGCTTTTTTTAAGTGTATGCTTAATTCTGTGTATGTCTCTGCAATAGATGCTTTGATACTTGCTCAAGGTTTATGAATAAAAAAGAGTATATGTGACCTGACAAAATGACTTTTGATATGGTGGCAGTGGCTCCCATATCTATTTTTTTTCTACTAATGAGTGTTGAGAAAGATGAGTCACAGAATCACAGAATTGTTGAGGCTGGGAAAGACCTCCGGGGTCATCAAGTCCAGCCTATGACTCAACAGCATCGCAAGGGCCAGACCAGGGCACTAAGTGCCACATCCAGCCTCTCCTTAAACACCTCCAGGGACAGTGACTCCACCACTTCCCTGGGCAGGACATTCCAGTGCCTGAGTAGTTCTTGGTGTAGCTTTGTGTTAATATAGCTGAAAGGGAATGAACATGTGAAGTTCTGATGTAGTAGTATCACCCTTATGATGCAATGCTAGCTTTTGGATACCTAGTAAAAATAGAAAAATAGTTATTAAATAGATGCTTTTTATGTTTAATGCTGTGGTATGGTGCCTGCTTAAGAGAGACACATCATGGTGAAATGGTTGCAAACCACAATCTATAACCTTTTTTATGTGTTCTATTAGGTAGTTTTTATATAATGCACATTAGGGAGTTCCCAAATGTTGTGTTGGTGTTGCAACACAAATACTTGTTTTTCCATTAAAAAAAAATTAACAGATTACTGCTGAGGTCAAGGTAGAAAGAATGGTATGTTGTTTGAGATGGATGCATAACTTAAATATACATATTTAAATGACGAATTACAGTCATCATATCAGATTATGATATTTTAGTAACATAATTACATTAGATATTAGCCTCAGCAACAAAAATGCAATGCACTTGTTTTTTAGAAAGTAGGAGTAATGAGATTTTATTGTATTTCTTTTAAATTCAGATCTGCTGCCGATCAGTTGCCATCAGTGCCCAGCCAAACTCAAGTGTAGCTGTAATGACCCAGTGATATTAATTAGGTCGTTGCTGAGGTATTTTGAATGTGATGAACAAGCTATGTGAAAATGTTGTGGTGGCTCTGGAGCTCCTCCTGTGTCTATTAATTAAATGTACCAATTATTTTTAATATTTTTTTAATGGAGGGATAGGAGTGCTGAGCTGAGATTAAACCTGTTTGGTATTTTGAGTTTTTGTGTTTCTTGACCAGGAGTGAGAGAAATGTAAGTGCTAGTAAAGAAAAGCTACAGAAAAAATCAGTCCTGAGCTAACCAAAGGGTGTCTTGGGTCAGAAGTCTGGGGTTGGGACCAGTTTCTGTGGAGCGCAGAGTGGGCAGCGAGCTCTGGCACTGCTGTTGTCTAGGTAGATGGTGTCTCATCTTGTAAGGCAGTGACACCAGCACAGAAACTCAAAAGGGGGCAAATACCACTTGCTGGATTTTTTTCCTGAGATTTCTGGGAAAGCAGAGCTCCTATTCCCAAGCAGAAGTTGTCTCTTGAGAGTCTGACAAAGTGCATGTGTAATTCATTCATTTTTGTCAGTGCAGGGAAAACAGATTTTTCAGTGTTTTTAATTTGCCTTCAGATAGAGACTAGGGAAAAAAGATCCTAACTACGTATTTTTGTGAGACAACTCCTTAGAACCAGAGATGAGATACTTAAGTAATTTGAATGTATTGCTTTACTCATTCATGTATTGTTGGCAGCAAATTCTGTTTCTGTGTTTAAAAACAATGACATACTTTGATTTGTAATTGGAACTGGGCACCCAGCTCTTCAAGCTCTTTTGAAATCCCCGCCCAAATACCACCTTTGGAGTTGTATACACTGCAGAAGATGTTAAACTCAGGCAGCTTCCCTTCAGTTTTCTGCTTGAAATGTGCAATAGCATTTCAGTTTATGTTTACAGGTTTTGAAAAAATAAAGATTGTGATGGAAAAGTAACAAAAGAACTGTGTCTCTGCCAAAAAGAAGATTCACAGATTATTTAACTCAGTAGCATCTTGTGTTGTCACTACAGATTTTGAACAATAAGATAATTAAAAAACTAAGCAGTACTAACAATAAACACAACAAAAACTGACATGTGACTTCACTGCATAAATTACACCACTATACAAATATCCTAATAACAATTAAAAGGGGAAGTTCGTGTTAGCTTTGAATTTTTGCGAAGGAAAGAGACTCACTGAATGAATGCCTGCTATTCCTCTGTGAAACTTTATGTCGTGAAGGGAAAGAAGCACGAGCCAGAACAGTGGCCAGCCTGAATTCACACATACATCTGACTTCCAGCATGGTTTTGAATTGTGGAGAGTCACATGCAACACCACAGCTAGAAAAGTCAGAGGGATTTTTGTATTTTCAGAATGACCTATTTACTACCAAGCTACACATTTTCCCCTGAAGCATTGTTTAATAAATCTGACAGTGATGACATTACATAAGGTCTCCACAGAAATGAAATAAAATTTGTCTTCTGAACTCTTTTATCCACGATCTACAGCTTCTGAAAAAGCACTGGTTGCAGAGGAAAGAGATTTTTGTGGGCTTTACAATGAAAGAACAGGTAGCATTATCAAATGAAAAGAGCATATTTGTGTTAGTCGAAAATAACCGTTGAACATTTGTGGCTAGGTGTGTTATTAAGAGCCTTGAAACTGAAGTTACTGAAAGAAAGGAGAAATAAAGGCTAGAGAAGAAGTTAATATTAAATTGGAATGAAATCATAGGCTAATATGAGGTTAGTCCTCCAGCATCCTGGAGCACCCCAGTCCATATTCTGGAAAAGAAGTACTGAACTGTGAGTCCTGTTTCTGTTTTGTTATTTATGTAAATGAATGGTGTAATCTTATTCCAGTTTTAATTGATGAAAAAAACCCCAACAACTCACAACACAGAACTGCTACCAATTTAACTTTATCCTAAAGCTCTTTTAGTGCATTTTATCTGAGAGGTTGAGTTGCAAACGAGCCTACTTGAAGAGACGCAGGAGGAATGTAACACTAGCTTCTAACTGTGTTTCCCTCAGTATATGTTTAAAATGTGTCTGATATATTTTGATAATGGGCCTGTACTGTGTATTCCTGGTGGATCAAGGAATATACTCTATTTCCTGAGCAAATCAGTATTTTAAGCTTTCTTTGGTGCAAAGAAGGGTGAAGGACTAATATGTTCTAATGGTGGGTATGTTAGGTTCCTTTCTAGCTGATACAAGTTTTATTAATGATACATACTTGTAAATCATATTCAGTTAAATGGAGCAGTTATAAGATGAGCGTCACAGAGCATCACAACTGTAATTTAGATGCCGAGAGATTTTTTCCTTCATAAATGGACAAAAAGGGTAAAAGAACACAGTCCTGAACTCCAGGATCATGAAAGAATACTTTGAGATGCATTTGTTTGGTTATCAGGGAGCATTTAGAATCAGTCTGTATCTCAGTTTCTTGCTTTTTCATTATAGTGTGACATTTAGTTACGAATCTGTATTCATATTGGTATGCTTAGCCATCATTTACTGAAAGAACGAGGACAGTAATTAAATTAGGCATACTTTCTTTCTTCATTCCTTTGATTTTATACCTACATTGAGATGAAACATCTTTAATACTATCTGCAGGGAGAAAATAAACGCAATAATAAACATTATAACATATCAAAACCTGCCATCCTATTTAAAACAATTCTGCATTTTTAGATGGCAAAATTTAAGTATGGTGCCAAGTGCTGCTTTTCTCTCCTGCTTTGTGAGTTTACAAAGATCTGGACTGGATGTCTTGCCAGAATGGAAATGTGATAAGAACGTGCGAGGAGTGTGCTGTTTCTTCTGTTTTCCATGAGTACAACAACAACATTTAGGGACTAAGAGGAACAGTTCTGAGCTTACAATTACTGTGCAGAACAGACCTAATTCAGTTTGTATAAAAAAACCTTCATGTTCCATACAACTCCTGCAATGATCCTACTTCGAGGCCAGAATGAATTTGTGCATCTAGAAAGTGTGAGCTGTTGATGACTTTTGACATTTTGAAGTATTTGTCTCTAGGATCTTTGTAGCTCTGCTGTTAGGTAAAGAAGGGAAGAGCAGGCTGATAGTTAAAACTTCAGTCTAGATCCTCCTGGGTTGAGCTGGGTTCTTTGATGCAGATTTCTAGTGTTAACAAGGGCTAGTCACATTTACTTGCAGTGTGTAGAAAGCGGTACTCCCACAGTCACAAGAATGTGGCATTAAAGTTTGAGATACACAAGATATCATTGGCATGGAGCTGCATTAATAACTAGAGTCATTGCAGTCTTTAGAGGCTAATTATGTTATACTTTGTGTCTTTCCATACCTCATTGCAGGAACTGGAGCAGATACTACCATGGCTGTTGTTGGTGTGTCTGCTACTGTCACCGCTCCTGTTAATTTTGCCTTTCCTTCTGCTGAAAAAATGCCAAAGCAAAACACAAGCTTCTTTGTAACAGGAGGGAAGCAATACTGCAAAGCCTACCATACTCATCAACTAAAGCCTGGGCTCAGACATAAATTACTTCTTAAATCTTTTGAAAATTGTACCTACTATCCATCGGTACTCAAAGATTGGGTTATATATGCTGTAGTCTGAAAATATTAGTTGGCTTTATTGTTACGTGTGCCCGTAGTCTCTTGAGATGTAAGAGCCTGTTAGCCCTCCTTTTGTCCATGTGAGGCTGTTGTCAAATACTTAATATTGTTTCGATTTTGTCAATTTCTATTTTTGTTTTTACTTCCAACTTCCCTTGAGGGGAAAGGAATTCACATATAAATGCCATGAAGGTAAGTAAGTCCTGAGATTTGTTGCAGCTTATTTTAAGCTTTAGGAGGGAGGTCAATAGATAGGAAAGGCTTCAGAGGTAGGTCAAGGGTACTCAGGCTTCCTGAGAATGTTTTGTCCTCTCAGAGACCCTCAGAAGAAGTCTGTGCTTTTGAATTGTGTAGCTTAGCTAGTTTTCTGTAGTATGTTTTAAGGAGGAAATCATACATCTCTCTGTACCAATGGAATAATTTGAGATAAACACTGACAGGTAACCTTGAAGAAATTTTCTGGATTTACCTTCTGTATTTAGGCTTATTTGGAGATTGTTCAATCTGACCTGAAGTGAATAATGCTTGGCCATCTCCTGCCTTCAAAATGCAGCCCTAACTGTAAGGAACAGCTTTAAAATGAGTTTGTCAAAGCATCAGGTTGCCACCATTCCAGTAGCTTCTGCAAAAGACAGTGTGTTCATTACGCCTACTGAGGATAATATCAGTACTACTGTTTGTTGTTTTCCCTCCTTGTTTCCATTGTGTGATAACATCTTTAGGACAGAGAGTCTATTTCCAGTTAAGATTTTTAAAAAAGTGTGGTTGCAGTTGAAAGTACTCACAATGCACTTTTGAGAACAAGCAACAAGTGGTCTGTTGCAGAATGGATAACCTATACTGATGGATCTGCAAGTGGCAAGTTATGCCCAAACTGATATTGTGCTGAATCTACGGGTATCTGCATAATTTTCCTTTTTTTTTCACAGAACCAAGCATTTATCAGTTTGATATTTAAAGAGTTTTGCATTAGTCTGCAAAAAGTTTATCGCTAGTGAAGGTTTCTCAACTTCAGGAGCACGGTCTGATGAATGGATAATTTGAGAGCTCCTTGAATTTTGCTCTACAAAAAAGTTTCTCTTTCACTGCAAACAATGATGACACTGCTATTCTTTCGCATCTGCACAAAAAAAAAAAAAGAAAAATCAGCATATTCTTGCAGGCGGTCCATTGCGTACTGGGGAAAAGGGGTTGCAATTAGTTATGGTGCGTAGTGTGATGTTAAGATCACTTAAGCTGCCAATAAAATAGACAGTTGCTAAAGCAGAACATGATCATAAGAGGTAAGAGGGGCTGGGGTGTGGGTACATGAGGGGTCTACAAATGCACGTGTGAATTCAAAGAGTGAGGAGGTGTGTGCTTTCACTAGTGACTTTCAGCCTTCCCTGGCCCAAGAGGAGGAGGGCACCTGGCTCCCTGTGCTCTCATTTTATGCAGATCTCACGCCCGGCCAGGAGGGATTTCTCCAGCCGTGGAGCTGCTGGAGATGACGGCCACTGTGCAGCATCCCTCAGCTCATGGTGCTGTGTGTATGCCCTGAAAATGGCGTATATTTCAATGTGTGTACCTAGTATTAGGGCATACATGAATGTAAAACACACCTGAGAAAACAGGTATTTCTTTGAGATGTTTCAAGGTTTTAAATGCTTCAATTTCTCTCAGCCAGCTTTTGAGAACTAGTGACAGATTTTGTTTGTAACTGCTGAATCTGCAAGGGTGAGAAATAAACCAGAAAATTGATAGTAAAAGAGCATAGTGCTTTTTTTGATTACAGGAAGGATAGCATACTCATTTTCTCTTCCCTCTAAATATTTCCAGCCCCACAAACATAGTTCACATATTTTTCAGGAAAAAATATTAAAGCAAGGTTCTTTGCTAAGGTGAAGGATACCAGAGAGGCCCTAGGGCCAAAGAAAACTTTATATAAAAACTCTGAAAGTGTTGGCTATAAACTTCTCTTTGTTATAACAGATTATGATTTTGCTGACTATCAAAAGCCCAGGCAACATGATTAACCTGTTGAAGATCTTCCTGACTTGACCAACATTTTTCTCACAGTAGTTTTTCTTTATAAGAAAACAGTTTGCTGGAAAAATACACTTATTTGGAGGTTGAAAAGAAGGCAGTAGATAAAATGAAAGTACAGCTGTGTTGTAATATTATTTTTGTGCTTTTTCCCAAAACTGTTAATTTCACAGAAAATAGTTTTGACAAGCCTCTGTATTTCTAATACATTTTCTCCATGAATAAAACATGGAATAGCTCTGTTTCTAAGGTTCAATTTCATTGTTTTGTTCCCTACTCAATCTTTAATTTGTTTGTTTGAGTCGTTTGGAGATATTTGCAGGCTTGGGGGTTCAGGAAGAGGTATTCCTTATGCTTCTTAATATAACATTACTGACATAAAAACCATAATTTAAAAGTATATTAGGCTAGAGGGACAGAGATATGTTACTTAACCGTCTTACTGTCAGCATGTGTTACATTAAATGGAAATAGCTCCTGATTCTGAGGATTTTCAATCCAAGCCCCTCAGGTTCCAAATACAGCAGGTGTGTATTCCCAGGTGGGCTGGGCGGAGTTGCTCACGTGGAGAAGATGGTGACCGTATCATTGGGCATCTGGAAGGGGCTGATTTTGGCTGTGGAAAAAGCTTTAGCAGGCAAAAGGCATTGCCTTGTACTGAGTTTTAGTGGAATCTCGTACCATGGTCCCTTTGGTGCTGAGTTATCACAAGTGGTAAATAGAAAAGTGGAAGAGAAATTAATAGAGGTCAGAAAGAAAAATGGTGTGGGAAAATCTCACCTTTAGCTTCTGGGAAAAAAAGATCATGTTTAGGAAGGAAGTTGCTTTAAATTTGGCATAGAATGATGTATGGCAAGTGGCTTAAAAGATGTTTTTGAAGCTCTCCCAGCTTTCAACTACCAGCAGAAGTATTATTCTGTGCCTCTACTCTGAAAAGAAATCAACAGGTTGAAAGGAGTGCATACTTCAGGCTGCAGGGATCATAAGCAGGAGTTCTCCAAAATATAAGCACGCTTGCAGTGTGCGCTGCTTGCCTTGTTCCCCACAGCAAACACAGAGTATGGGCAAGAAGTGAGGGAGAGGTGTGTTCCATGACACATCTACTCTCACAATAGGCTGCAATAAAAGCTCCCAAGGATTTCTTCTGTTGGCGTGCAGGAATAATGAGCCACTGAATCAACTCGGTGGCAGATGCGAGAAGGGTGGCAAAGGGAAGCCGTTGAGGCTGGAGGAAAGGATGGAGAAGGCTGTGCTTGCTTCTAGTGTGAGAATTCGTATTTCCATGGTTTTGTAACTGCGAGTAAAAGAAGATGCTTTCAGTTGTGTAACTTCTTAAATACAAGTGAGGTTGTTTTGCTTCCCACCACTCGCATTTAGCATGTCTTTTCTCTCTTCTTTCCTAACAAGCTTCCTGTAGTTTCCTGGAATATGCAGGAGCCTATGTTATCTTAGATGACATTTGGATTTATTATGATTGCAACTCTAACCTATAAAACCAGTTGATACTTTTGCAGACTCAGTTCATTTTAGAGGTGTCATACAAAAAAAAAATCATACGTGTTCATCTGTAGTCCTTCTCTTGATCTAGTTCTGTTTGCTTGCTATTAAAGAACCGCATTTTGATTGACTTGTTTCTGCTGTACATTCTCGTTCAAGTCTCATATTGACTTACAATGCAGTCAGCCTGTATCTTTTCAACCTTCAGGTAGTTCTTGATTTCAGGTAACAGTGTGTTGAGGTGACAGTATGTTTTGACACTGAAGGTCAAAAATGCTAAGTCTTGCTTGCATCCAAGCTTAGAAGTCCACACAACAGAGACTTTTGACAGTTTTTTACTGATGTAATAATGGAGAACGCTGTCTCCCAGTAAGCTATTTTGTTTCTTATGCTATAGAGTAGAATCACCATGATTATTTAATAACACTAGTTGTATTTACAAATTATAGGTTTAGGCATCCTGGAATCAGCAGAACTCCTTGGAGATCGGTCTGCTTTCTAATTATGTGTGGGGATGAATTGTCCCTATATTTATTGCTGCAAAAATATATTTGAAATTGTGATATCTCATCAGGATTTAGGTCACTGTGTTTTACTGTTCTATTCAAATTCCTGTCGCTATCAAGGATGATTCAGCGTGTTTTACATTTACCACTTACCACTTTGATTTCTTTTTAAAAAAATTCATTATAGATTCTGATCTATTCTGTGTCCTTACTCATTTGTACATATGCATGTTCACTAGTTTGTGGGAAATATGTTACTGGTGTATCAAAGAGTGCTTAGAAAAAAGACATCTTTCCTTTGGGAGGCAGGAATTGTTCGTTGCTTCAAGAATTTGCTGTGAAAGTGTCTCAGCGGCACATTAAGCATGTCTTTAGCCTAAGGCGCATAACTATCTCCACTGAAGTTTGTGGGATCATACGCTTCAGATTTAAGCTCGTTCATAAATGACCTTGGTCCTAGGAGCTTGGACTCGGTTCATATAGTGCCACATGAGGGACTGAATTTTTATAGCTATTCAGATGCTGTCATTTGCTTTAAATATAACTGTGTTGTGGCTGTAAATATATGTGATTAGAGTATTCCTAACGGGTAAGATAGATGACTAAACTGTGTGCCCCAGCTGAGGAAATGTATAGTTACAAATAGCTAATCTATGAACTAATTTTTTTCTGAATTGTGGTACTATTAAAAGCATAGTTTAGAGAAACAAAAGGTCATGTTATTAGATGATTAATGATTATTTTTTTCTAAAGTAAATTTGGGGATGCTATCTAGCTGTATAATTTCATGTGTTTTCTAGGCCTGGATGTGACAGAAAAAGATTTGAAGATACCACAAAATTTTTTGCAAGGAAAACTAGAGTATGCTTATTACAATTAAAATGTTAATGTATTTTCAAGAAAAAAAAATCCTTCAGAAGGTACTCTTCTCTGCTGAGGCTTAGTTCATACAAACTCTGCTGTTTTCCCAGGACAATGGAGAGTATCATTTCTGACTCATTCTTAAACATCCAAGCAGTGTAAAAATAGGTGGTATGAAGACCTAACTCCTAATAAATATTTTCTTTAAACTGATTTTTTTTTTTTTTTGTGACTGACAATTTTCTACACTTAGTAAACTTTCAAAACAATTATATGGAGGCTGGTTAAAGAAAACCTGCAGCAAGAATAACTTATTCGAGGTTCATTTAAAATCTCAGCATGCCTTTTAACTGACTAGACTCCTTTTTAAGAAGTGATATAAGATTTGTTCTTTATTAAAGTAGAAACAGATTAGAAGCAGATTACGTCCCTCACTATCTCTCTTCTTATATAAATTAATTTTACTTCTATTGCATAAATATAATGCCTGAACATTATGCATCTAAAGAAGAAATTGTTAGGCCCTATGTCAATGACTTTTGTAATTTTTTTCTGCTGAAATGGCTTCAAGTCAGCCTAGAAGGTGCGAGTTTCTCCTGAACAGAATCTTTGTCCTTCTTGGTATCCTTGATCACTTATGTAGGTTTCTACATAATTGGATTAATCTGAATAAAGGATTCTTAATGAGGATATTTGATTTTTCTTACCTAAACCAAAGACCATCAGCTCGCAGTTTTGTTTCCTAATTTTATATCTTGATCATGTGTTTTCCAATGCTTTCCCAGTAGGTAACTAAAACTTTCTTCTTTTCCACACATATTTTCAGAAGATTTTTTTTTAAGCACAGTTGGGTTTTTTTTCAGGATGACATGACCTATATGAACATCTAGAATACCTCCACTGAGAAAAATGAGTCACAGCCCAGTGAAAGACTTAAATGAGTTTATTTTGAAAGAGCTTGAGTGTTACAGAATTGAATCACAATTTCTGGAAAAGCATTTTTGTCTCAACAAGCGGAGGCAGGATCTGCTGAGTTTTCATGGCATCTTAGCTCCTACTTGTGGATGTGGTTTGTGCTGTTAAGGACTTTGACCTCTACTCCTGACCCTTCTGGTTAGGTACAAAGTAATCAAATCACTTGTGGAGTTATCACACGCTGATTAAAGTGGTTTTATGGAGTTATGGAGCACTCACCGTTCAAGTATCGGATGTTATGACTTGGTAAAAAATCAAAATACTGTCCATATTTTCTTCATCTGATGCAGTGGATACCTAACACTAATAGCATATATATAGATGCAAAAATAAAGTAGGTTAGGCATAGCCTATTTACAAGACGGATGGATCTGTGAAGCCGTTGTTCTGTAGGCTGTTCATAATGTGCTGAGCTGTAATTTGTCATGTGCTGATGCAGCTTTTCATACTGAGCCAGACTTGGCTTTTTGCTCTTTAATGATCTCAGTAGTTAGGATTTTTGTTTCATTTTGGTTTTTAACTTGCTGTTCATATGCATCATTCTGCGTAGTATATCTGTCCAGATTGCACAAACAAATATTTTTGAATGCCGTTTAGTGTACCTAAATATTTTAAAATAATCATCAGCATGCTCTCTGAGCAGATGATAGTATTTAGAAATATTTATCTGTTTGTTTGGGTTTTTTTGCAGTCTTTCACTTTAGAATTTAATATAGTAGCTTAAAAAGGTCTAATTGTATTTTCCATGGCAAATACAATAGGGAGTATTACATTGTATTGTAGAGCTTTGGATTTTTCCCTGTGTTTTTTTTTTTTTTTTCAAAATCCTTTACCTAAACTGGTACTATCATGTGCTATCATGAGAAGATTTAAGTGTTGGTGTGAGATAACACACAAACAAGACTTCTGGCATGCTGAAAATACTTTTGACTCCTTTTTTTATTTTCCTAATCCTTTTTTTATTTTCCTAATTCTTGACGTGGTGGTAGAGCAATGCTGTTGACTCACTACTGTTTATTACCACTACAGTTTGCCAGTTGAAAACGAAAATGAGAGCAGTTTGCATTTGTGGAGGTGACACAGCAGCAGACGATTGAAAAAGGGAGTTACTGTGAACAGTGTGAGAGTTAGGGTTTCTAGTGAATGAGTAACCTTGAATCTCACTCATCTTCAAGGAGCAAGGTTTCTCTTCCTCTTCATGGAGCAAATGAGGTTTTGTGGTTGTGATCCAGGGATCTCTTCATGCCCTGTATCACTTGCTGAGTATTTGGAGAGCAATTTGGAAGGGAACATAATGTTCAGTATTTTATTGATGTTAGATGATTTTTTTTTTAATTCAACACTTTTGGTAAAAAGAATTTTCACATTGGTAAGGTAGTGATAAACTTTTTTAGATGTCTATTTGCTTTGAGAACGGCAACAAATGCTTTGTATTCTCTGTATAATTTTAGGAAAAGATCTACTTTAGAGAAATATCTGTGCTGAAAACTTGGTTTCAGCTTCCAAATGAATACAGAACTGTGCTTTGCCTCACTTTGAAAGCATCGCTGGCAAAGTGATTGGTAAAGATCTAATTTTGCTCCGGTTATGAAGTGCAAACCAGCTTAATTTTGTCATTGTATCAGGTCATCCTCCTTGGTCTTCTGTTTGGTGCTTTATGATGTTGATTCAGCTCTAATGAAACTGGGGAGGGACAAGGATAACCTGAATTTCACAGATTTGTATCTTCTAGTATAGGCTTGCTGGTTTCCTTGGGGATGTAGTGTGTTACACACACTAAACCAAATGTGTGTAAAATATTGTCGGAAGGTTTTAGTCGAGTACTGTTGTTCTAAATAGGTGACTATTGAGTCAGATTAAAGGATTTACTTCTAGTTACTTTGGAGGGATTAATATTTGATTCGTGTTTCTCTTTACATTTGTACCCAGTAGAGAGCTGTCTGGTAATGTGAGGTCTGATGTGTCTTTCACATAATTCAGCGAGATTCTAACAGTGCATCTAGTACTTGAGGGTATTCTGCAGATTTGTGGATTCCTTGTAGTAGCTCTAGTCCAGAAATCAATAGATATGCTGACACAAAAATGCTGTAGGTTTGGTTGTTGGATTTCTAAATTTTAGGGAGGAAAGAGTAGTTGAGAAGGGGAGAAATATTTTTCTTGTTAGTTTCAATTCTAAGTGTTTTTTGACTGGATACAGCTAGAGGCCAAGTAAACATTAACAAATAAGAAAGAATGTATTATTAAACTACTTTTAGTCGATAAATATCCTACATTAAACCAGCATTAACTTTCCACTTGTGTTAGGTTTTTGTATTCTGAATGGCTTCTTTTCCAGTATATTATATGGTCTTCCCAGAAATTGTAATGGAATTACAGCCTCAATCTGGACAAGCAGAAATAAATGACACAGTTGACAAGAAAAGTGTGTAGTCTTGATTCAGGAAGTTTGAGATCTGCTTCTATTTGTGCCATAGATTGTCTGTATAATCCTTTGCAAGATACTCTATTTTATTTGCTTTACCAGTATTTCTCTCTCACATAAGGATCGTGTTGGAAGGTATTCTTTATTTCATAGAGTTTTGTATACTGTCATTCCAAGTGCTGTAATATATCTAGCAGGTTAATAACAGTAAGTGTTTTGCAGATAAGATTCTGATACCAGATGGATTGTTTGAGAAATGTTTTGTTACTCCTTTTGTTGCTGTAATTTTGCAAGTGATGTTTACTGTTAACAAAAGAGAAAGTAAGTAGCTTTAAAATTGACAATGATGAAACAAGATGCTCTACAGGGAGCTCCATCTCTTGATTGACAGTGAATAGAAGCTAACTGGAGATTCTGCTCTGGAGTATCAGGAATGAGAATCATCAAGAGCTGCATCCCCAGGCTGTGATAATGAACCTGGACTGAAGAGAACGGGCTTGTCCAAGGGCTCCAGCACTCTGTGCTGTCGTTCCACCGCTGGCAGATCTGGAGGTGTGCTCTCATCGTACGTATTGTATCAAAGTGTAAAGCATATTTACGTCCATATTCTAACTGAAGCTGTTCATCCTGAAGAATCTCAAAAGAATTTATGGCATCACAAGCAATATTAATGGAATTGTATCCCTAACTGTATTCTTAGTTTAAAGCCCAGTATGGAAGACAAACTACAACGAAGGAAGAAAAAAACCTGCAAACCACTCAGTCAACGAAACAGCCGTTTTTGTCATCTACGTTTACCTGTATGCCCTATACCCAGTTGTAGATTGGATTTTTTGTGACTTTCTGGATTGTGACTTTCTGTACTGCTTCTTGACATCCACTTCTATTGGGAGGTTAGGTGCTTCTGCTATAGAAATTACTAATTATGACATTGCTAACATCTATTTGTTTTTGAAAGTGGAAAACCCACTTCCTTTCAAAACCAGAAGAAAATACAGGAATTTTGAAAGAATGCAGAATTGACCATACCTACTTGTGTGAAAAATACTTTGACAACTTTTATCCAACCAACAAGCACAGATTTTATGAGCCCGAGCTTTAGTTCTGGGAAAAAAAATCAGTAGTGTGAGGCTTATATTAATGAACTAAGTGTCTGTGTTTCTACACCATAACTGTGATAAGGCACATTGGGATAGGGAGCCAGTGCTCTTGTTGAAGAAACAGAATCAGTTCCCAAGTCACAGGTATTACTGCCTCTTCCAGTGATTTCTCATTTAAATACTAGTTGGGCCTAATGCGGTCTCTGTAGTGATGGGGACATCACAGCTTGGAATACCACACCTTAAAATTGTTCAGTTAAATGTAGTTGTATCAATTTACAGGCAAGTTGTGTGATACTCTCTCTGATAAGCTTCAAATGTTATCACTCAACCGAAATCAAGGGCAGAATGGTACGGTTTTATATATAATTCAGCATCATGGACTGATCATTTGAATGCATTATTCACTTTGAGGAGGTTGTAGTCTCCTCAATATGTCGTGGGCTTTAAGCAGGAAACCTGATGTTCAAAGCTGCTACTAAATGTTTTCTGAGCCTCAGGTTGAAGAATCAAATGTGTTTGCTTAAAATATAAACCAATTATTCCTGAATTATACTTATCACCATAGTAACCTACATTCATTGTATTTCATATGAAGTTATTTAAAGTCACTTAGCTGGAAGAAATAAGTGTTGTCAATTATTGATATATGAATGTAGCCTAATTATATTAATATGAAACATTTTTGTAGGATGAATATTTCTTCATGCATTGTGGTTTCATGTCATTGTCATAATTAGTGTCAGGCATTTAAGTGAACTGTAATTTTGAGAAGTTTTTTCCTCTTCCCTCCCCCCCCCATGTCACTCTGCACCATGGGTTGTATTCAGCATTTTTAAATTATTTCTTTGTACTAGAGACATGTGAATTTGTCTTTTCTTCATGTATCTGCCCACATAGGATCTGCCTTGATTGTGCCTGTGACTTGCGGGAATTTCCCATGTTTGAAGACTTTGCAGGGTGTGGAAACACGCCTCTCTCTGTATGTTCTACTGTTGCTAGTTGCTTAACATCACGTTCCTATTCTGTGATTTAGGTGATATTGAGAACTCTCCTGTTGGTAAGCCTATGCCCCCTACCCCAATGTCTGAGTTGTTAGTGAATCCGTTCCTGAGCCTTTGCAGTTTAGAACTCAGCATTTTAAGATTCATCAAGATCAATGGTAATTTATGTTAAAATGTGCTTCAGAAGTTGATTTACGTGCTTTTCTGCATGGGCAGACTGATAGTGACGATCTTGCAAGCCATCCCAAGTAAACTGTTGGTGCTCTTCACTCAGTATTTGGTTTGTTAGGCTAAATACATAGGCAGAAGCTAAATCCTTAGGACTTAAGACCTGTCTTAACTGCAGCCATGGTTAATATTAACAGCAGGTATTTTGAGTGTCTAAGTTGACATCTGGAGATGTATCATTTTCCTACGTCTCTCACTGGTTTTAGGGCATCAGTATGGGTAACTTCAAACTCTTACCTCTACACCTGCTCACTCTCTCTTCCCTTTTCTCTCTGTCACTGCCCAGGGCTTAAATTCATATTGCCTAATTTTACTTTTGAATGATCAGAACTATTCTACTCTCAGTGGCCAATGAACACTGCTGCTTGTCCTGAGACGTACTTCAGACGTGCCCATTTTTCAGCATGGGCTAAGGAGTCTAAATGACTAACTTGGGCGTAGATGCCTGCTGACATGTATCTTACTGTTGTTTTTGTGGATCCTATCTTGGCTTCTTAAAACAGGTATAAAGGCTCAATCTGTATTTTGCTTGCAAATACAGATGGATTGTATTTTAGAAATGCTAGGTGCCTGTTAGGTTTTGCGGAAAAGCCATAGTGACATGCATACAGATACACATCTGCACAATCTCGCCTCTCTTATTTGTCTTTTATTTATTTCCCTGGTAGACTACTACTAATGTGGTCTTGCAAAGCCTGTTCGTAAAGCCTCTTGAAGTTGGTAGAAAGGTTTCCTTGATCCTCATTTTGCAATGGCTTTTGCTGTGTGCACTTGATTAATCAAACTGTTGTTTATTTATTTAATTAATTAAACCCAGTGGTGTTTGAAGGCCCAAAAAACAATGAAGTAAACAGTCTATAACTGAATGAAATGAGAATTCCATTTGGAGAACTGCTGGAGAATTGAATTCACTATGTAATCTTAAAATGCAGAACACTTTTGTTGTTTATGTATGCAGCTCCTGTTCATTATGCCGAAATTGGGCTGAAAATTGTTTTCTTTTGCTGCCATTAATTTTAGTTTTTAAATTCAAAGGAAATTAAGTTGCTAACTTCAACAGCTATAGCGATGACTTCCTATGAGATAAACTCAATCTCCAGCTATGCCTAACAAGCCTCATTTTACTGGGTTGTTTCCAAATACCTGCAGTGAAAGCCAATGTATTTGAAGAAGAATTTGTCATGATTGCTTCAGCTAGTATAAACTGCCCCTTGACAGCAGTAGGCAAATAACCCTAAAGCTTGCTGTTGAAATTTTGCATGCCAGCTTTACCTCTTTCATTGCTAATCACTTCACCGGCAGTGTTCAGTTCGCCTAGTAGGGTTGGATAACACAGAAGTTACAGATGGAAAGAGCTAATTACCTCATCTGGCACATTCATTTTTATTTGTTTTTCTTCCCCCTTTTTCCTGCCAATACAGGATGTTTCCTGCAGTTCATTTCCTATCAGCTTTCCACTACTGCATTTATGAAACTGTGGCCAGTTGCCTTGAGAATTTTCCACATTTAGAATCGTAGAATGGTTAAGGTTGGAAGAGTCCTTGAAGATCATCTAGTTCCCACCCCCCTGCTGTGGGCGGGGACACCTCTCTCCCACTAGACCAGGTTGCTCAAAGCCACATCCAGCCTCGCCTTAAACACTTCCAGGGATGGGGCATCCACAGCCTCCTTGGGCAACCTGTTCAAGTGCTTCACCATTCTTATGGTGAAGATTTTTTTCCTTGTATCTAGTTTAAATCTACCCTCTTGCAGTTTCAGCCTTTTCGTTATTTTGTTTAATACCTAATATTTATAGATCTGAGTGATGCCTGAAGTGAGGAAAAATAGACACTAAGATGAGTGAACAGATGTGCCTAGAGTTCCACTGTTGTATTTCTTACGTCTGTGACCCTGATTCTTAATCAGAATCATATTAACTTTGAAATCACAGAATGTTAGGGCTTCGTTTCTGGAGATCGTCTAGTCCAACCCCCCTGCTAGAGCAAGTTCACGTAGAGCAGGTTGCACAGTGTGGCGTACAGGTGGGTTTTGAATGCCTTCAGAGACAGAGACTCCACCACCTCTCTGTGAAGCCTGTTCTGTGATCTGTCACCCTCAAAATAAAGAAGTTCCTCCTCCTGTTTATATGGAGTTTTTTGTGTTCAAGTTTGTGCCCACTACCTCTTGTCCTGTCACTGAGCACCACTGAAAAAAGACTGGCTCTGGCCCTATCCTCCTGACACCCATCCTTTAAGTATTTAAATATTAGAGGTGTTGAAACGGATGATGTCCAGAGGTCCCTTCCAACCCCTAACATTCTGTGATTCTGTGGTTTATAAGCACTCATAAAATCTCCTTTCAGTCTTCTCTTCCCCAGACTAAAAAGCCCCATGTTGCTCAGCCTTTCCTCATAAGGAAGGTGTTCTAGTTCCCTAATCATCTTTGTAGCTCTTTGCTGTACCCTTGTTGGTCCTTCTTGGACCGAGGAGTCTGGAACTGGACACAGGACTCCAGATGCAGCCTCACCAGGGCAGAGTAGAGATGGGAGGATGACCTCCCTCAGCCTGCTGGCCACACTCTTCTTGATGCACTTCAGGATGCCATTGGCCTTCTTGGTCACAAGAACACATTGCTGGCTTGTGGCCATCTTGTTGTCCACTGGACGCCCAGATCTTTTTCCTCTGAGCTGCTTTCCAGCAGGTCAGCCCCTAACCTCTACTGATACATGGGATTACTCATCCTTAGTTGCAGTACCCAACACTTGCCTGTGTTGAATTTCTTAAGGTTTCTGTCTTCTCAACTCTGCAGCCTGTCTGCGTCACGCTGGATGGCAGCACAGCCTTCTGGTGTGTCAGCCACCCGTCCCAGTTTTGAGTCATCCACTCTTAGTCTTTGCTTTTATGTGATCAACCATCCATGAATGCTTACTAGGTGCCTAAATATAAACTTTAATAGTTCCAATTTCAGTACTTTGGTTTTGGTGCTCATGTTGCTTTAAAAAAATAACTTCTTCTCAGCCTTGCTGTCATTAAATGAAGTGCAATTTCAAAAGTGTCCCGTGTTTACATGAAAAATAAATAACAACGGGACTCAATTGACCATCTGAGGATTAGAGAAAAGCTTAGACTCACATATGAGTGTATTGAAACATCAGCGCTCTTCCTGGGCTAAAGGTGAAGATGAGTAGCTCAGCAGTGTAAATTCCTTTCAGATGATGCAGAGCAAGAGAGTTGTGTCTATTAACTGCTTATCTGAAGTTTTTATTGGGAAAGCAAAAGTTTTTATCTGCGGCTTTATCATCCTGCTTGTATGGCAAATTGTACCAGCTTAAGTATATTGGTTCACAAACCTGTGGAGCGTGACTGCTATGCATGGACACACTCTTACCTGGATTTAACAGTGCTTCACTATTTTATTTTAAATTAATTATTGCTTCTGTTGTTCAAACTGTTTTTCATATATATCTATCTGCACAGTTTTATCCTTTACTTTTTAACAAAAGAAGTTGCAACGTATTTTAATAAATTACCCGAACAACAGTGCGCATTGAGATTCTGGCAGTGTATGGGCCTCCAAAGTCCATGAATTTTAACTGTGACAACAGTTTCAACCATATAAAAATCTCTCATGGTCTCTGGACATTTCAGAGAAGCTGGAAAATAAGTGATGTAGCTCTGTGTGCAGCATAAGCAGTGTTAGGATAGCGTTCAGTTGTTTGAGTTACTCAAAGGCTGTAAGGAAAGAGCTCTGGGGGGTATGTGGCGACTGCAGGTAGCTAGATCTGTCACGCATATCTCCACATGATGTTTCTTAATACGCTTTGGTATAGTGCCTTGAATTGGTACAATGACTGCAGAGGACATAAACCTAATTGGGAGGAGGAAGAAAGTCTCTGAACACTTTCATCTATGACAGTGTCTGTCAGAAGACATGAAAGACTATTCCTGTGGTACTTAATTAAGCCTTGAGTCTTTGTAACAAGAACAGCAAACAATTAATTAATGATTAAAATTAACTGTGTGTCCTTTGTGTAGTCATTTATATACATAATTAATGCTGTAGCATTTTAAGGTGTTAGCTGTCCTTTAGAGAGCTGGTTGATAAATGGTGGCTTCAGAGGGTGTTGCTTAAAATTCAAATTAACGTTTACTCCAAAAACCTCTTAGTGCTAAGAGGATAACTGGAAGCAAGAGTGAGCCCCTCCTCCAATTTTATACGTCTGTGGAGAGAAGTCCATCTTGCACAGGGGATACATTATTGTACCTATCCGCTTTAGCTAGCTAGATGGGCTATTTCTCCTTCTAGTACATGGATGCTTTACACTGCTTTTGTTCCCAGGCTACCGAGAGGACTGATTAAACAGCCCCATCTAACTCTGCATGTATGTGAGATTCTAGTGCTTAGTTTGAGTTACCTCAGTTTTTCTCAACTAAAGGTCTGTGTCTGGGTTTTTAAAGGTATTGATTGCAAGACCCAACTGACCTGAGAGGACGAGTCTTATTTTATAAAAGCCCTTGATTACTTTGGGTTCTTTGACTTTCAGTAAGATACAAGCTCGCAGGAGGCTGATGGACTGTTGAAATCAGACCAAAGTCTAGAGTCCAAAAAGAGCTTGATATTGTTTTTCGTAGTTGTTAAAACTTTTATATCTACAAAAGCTTGGTTCAGTTGCTAGAGCCTGAACAAAGCAATGTACACATCTGTGTTAAAAACGTGGGCCTTAGCTTTGCCTTTTCACAAAATGGACAAAGTGGAAGTCTGGAATTAGAAAACATATGCACAGCGTGCTGATCTGCTTACTGAAGTATTGCTGTATCAGTATGCATTTAGGAATTATTTTCTATCCTGTCTAGCCTCTTCAACTGCACTCCTGTTTCATCTGAAAAAGGTTTTCCAAGGTTCACTCAAAATGCTCTTCCAGTTTAACTGTGATGTGTTGTATGCCTAACTACTTTTAAAAATTCTTAGAGCTTAAAAGAGTCTTGAGAACATATTTTTTTTACTTAATGAAGGAGTATGCTTTTATGATCCTCCAAATAGAGTTTCAACTACAAGCATTGATTAGAAATACGAAGATATAAAGAAAAGCAGCAATTCAGTGGCTATGAAGTGCTTGAAAGGAATACGTGAATTAAGGAAAGCAGCAATTCAGTGGCTATGAAATGCTTGAAAAATGTGAATTAAGGCCACAAGAAGAAAATCACTGTAGAAGTATACTTTGGTAGAAGTTGGTAATTTTTAATTATTTCTTACTGTACTTATGACTGTGTTCTATCTACGTTTGGGATAAGGAGTTAGATATCTATAATTCAATAACAAAGTGCTAATTCATTAATAAAAAAATGTTTATAAGTTAGGATATTCATATTTATAGACAATAAAAAGGCCGGAATAACATTTTAATCTGTAAATTTCTGTTCTGGATTAAAAACTATGTCTGTTCTCATCCATTCTCCTGTCTTTACCTGGGATATGTTAGCAATAGAGAAACTCAACTTTTTGTAGAAAAGATCTTGCAGAACTTAATGAGTCTCAAAGGAAACTCAAACCCACAAAAGTAACAGAACAAGAGGCCAAATACATCCCTCGTATAACTTCCTGTACCCTGATTGTATTCTTAAGTGTTAGGGAAAACTTGTGTGGTTTGATTATCTGATAAATTGGCGTCCCTGCCCAAAACAGGGAGGTTGGACTAGATGATCTCTAAGGTCCCTTCCAGCCTAGGCCATTCTATGATTCGATGAAATTTTAAAATGTGGAGAAATTGTATCGTATCCGTCTGTGCCCTCATCCCTACCTTGCCCCTCCAGCCCCTCTGTCAAAATTGTCATTCCTTTCTATCTAAAACCAGCAAGGTCTGAAATATATTGGTGGTCTTGAGCTGTGACCCTGGACCACAAAGAGTGTGTTGCAGGCAGAGTCATTCTGATTGTGTTTATTTGTTTATGTGTCAGTAAATTGAATCTTTACCCACATGCTATATAATTATTTTTCAATCTTATATGATACTGTTAATTTCATCAGTAATTAGCAACCTGGTAACAAGGTAATTATGTCTGCAGAGGTTGTAGTTTTTAAATGTGGTTTGTCAGTATTCATAAAAAGCCATGCCAATGAAAACAAAATCCAAAGAGAGTATTGCATTTAGAGCAACGTACAGATTTAGTTATATTGCTGTAAAAGGAACACAAGTTACTGAGAAGTTGAATGATAATTCCTCTATATCCGGTACCTAATTAATGAAAAGGTAATCAGATTCCTGAACAGCAAATTCTCCTACAAAATGTACCTCTGCCACTGTTCCCATTATAGATCAGGGTCATGGCCCTGCTTATGCCTTTGCTAGACCCTGTGGGAATTTTTTTCTATGTAAGGTCTCCACAGTATGTGTACTCGCTGTCAGGAAGGCAGTGGTGCATATCTGAACCCCTAAGAAATTTAGATGTTTAAAAGATTAGAAAAAGAATTAAAATTTAAGGTGTGATCATGGTGGGTTTTTTTTGTTAGTGAGTCAAAGTGCTTTTTGACATTAGCAGTGACTTTGCTGATTAGATATGGACCCTGAGAGCTGGTTTCTGAATTTAACTGCATATTGGATGAATTGCAAAGGCACAAGGAAAATAAATGGCTTAACCTTTTTTGTATGCTTTTGCAAACTTTTTTTCATGTTCACATAAAAAGTGGTCCACAGCACTCCACAGAAATGAGCATTTTTTTTCCTATTTTTATTCAGTGTACAGAATGAAGTGCATGCATGTTCTGAATGTTTTTTTCTTGCTGATATTAGTAAGGTCTTGCACCTGATTTGACCGGGAAGTGGAGCTTTCTGAAATAACTGCCCACTTGAATGAGCAGCTTAATATGCAGGGTAAGCCACTTATGTGATTTGCTTACTTTCTTCATCACTGATTACTGGGTTCTTAAAAATGCAAAGTTAGTGCTGTGTTAATGTAAATTTTACTATGTAGAGTTTTTAAAGTTGACTGCTGTTGCTGAATATTCCTTTCCTAGTAGCATTATTAATTTATATATATGACAAAGCATTCCTGTAAATTATATGCAATGGTAATTTCTATTATATTGGACTTTAGCATTCTCACATTGTAATAATAGTAACTAAACTGTGAAAATACCTCTCAGGGGAGTGCAGCTCCCTAGTTAAAACAGTAAAATACCTGTGTTCAGCAGCACTGTAGTAGTTTACCTGCAAGTAGAGCTTTTGTAATATAGGAAGTACTTGTATTTTCTCTATAGAAATATTTCTGAGATATTCCATCTAAATTGATTTCAACCTTTGCTTTGTTGTTTGTTCAGTGAAAACTCAAAGATTTGTTTTAAACGGGCAGTGACATTTTCCTAAAAATCAAGAGTAGAGACACTCTGTAATTGACGGGGGAAAGATCATCTGTTTAGGGGA
>NW_009710803.1:31150-31420 GCF_000703405.1 Apaloderma vittatum | reverse complement strand
ATTGAATGTCTCCTTACTTGCATATACAGAAGTATAGGCTACAAGGAAACAAGTGGCCAAAGCTTCCCATCAGGATTGGTGTTTTGCAGCTTGCGGATTCCCTATTGAATGTCTCCTTACTTGCATATACAGAAGTATAGGCTACAAGGAAACAAGTGGCCAAAGCTTCCCATCAGGATTGGTGTTTTGCAGCTTGCGGATTCCCTTAACTTGTAAAGCTGATGACACGTGGGAGGGAGCGAGCTGCCTGAATATGTAATAAATTATTTT
>NW_009710803.1:25579-30928 GCF_000703405.1 Apaloderma vittatum | reverse complement strand
AAACGACAATATGCACGGACAAATGCAGACTGTATATACAATTTCAGGAAATTTTTACTTCGTATTCAAATTTTTTAGGCAGAACTTAAAAAAAACCTTACAGATGTTTAAGCTATGGTATAGCTACTATTAAGTATTATTTAACTTGTAAAGCTGATGACACGTGGGAGGGAGCGAGCTGCCTGAATATGTAATAAATTATTTTTGTTGTTAACTATTCTAAGCATCATGCATGATACTCGTTAGGCAAATTTTTTCCCAAACAAGATTAGCAGCAGTGAGGTTTCTCATATTACCAGGTTTTTTCTTATCCCTTTATCATTAAGGACAACTTAACGGGGCTCTCCAGTTCTCTGTTCAGCATGTTTGCTATTTGTCACAACAAAGTATGGCCAGCTTCAAATACTAAAAAAATTGTAAGTGCTGAGATTTTTAAAATGCAGAAGAGCTTGTATGTTCTCTTTGCCTTTCAGTCTGAGTGATATGCTAAAGTCATATTTTCAGACTTTGTTCATAATCTCAGGTGAGCCAATAAAGAGCTCGACTGAGCCCCTGCACAGGGATGGATGTAATAAAGTAGCTCAGCACTTGTGTTTACTCCAGAGTTGTCTCAGGAAGCACCTTTTAAAGTAAGAATGGAGTCCTTATTTACCTTTGCTCAACCAGACAGAGAAGTTTCCTGTAGCCCCTGTCACCATGGCCCTGGCAGCTGGCTCGTGGGGCTGGGGCTACCTGGCCTTACCTGTTAGTGGGACCACCTCCACCTTGTGTACCTGGAGCCTGCTTGCTTCCCAGAGCCCGGGCACTGCGCACCAAGCTGAGTGTCACTGCAGCGTGTGGTGGGGTCTTCAGTCCGCTTCAGCCTTTGTTGTTTTCTGGGATTTCTGCTGGGTTAAGTCTGGTGAGCACAGCCTTGCACCAGGAATAGATCCGGTAGTGTTGTAGTCCTAGATGCAAACATTTTTCTGGGGTTTTCAGTTTTTTTTGAACTGACTAGTGAATCATAAAATGGCCTAGGCTGGAAGGGACCTTAGAGATCATTTAATCCAACCTCCCTGTCCTGGACAGGGACGCCTCTCAACTAGATCAGAATCTTGGGGTAAGTACCTGATTAAATGCACTGGTTTTGTTTGTTTGTTTTTGTTTTTTTTTAAAAAAATCAATTTCTGACAGTAAAAGAGATACTTGTTTGATACTAAGCACTTGGGAAAACAAAAGCATTTATTTTCATGCCATATATTCCCTAGAAAATTGGACAGGGTTTTCCTGCCCTTTGTTTCAGTGGCTCTAGCAAGCAAAACACCATTCCTGATTAGGTTTCAAAGCAAGACGCTGAAGACTAGAAGGTAGTACTAACCCAGTAGTTTCTTGAGACATTTACTTTTAAGCCTGTCAAGGGACCCTTCTCTCCTTTGACATGCTCTCTTTTAAGTCAGTTCAGAATTTCCTGCAGTTTTATATTTGCTTGTTTGGAAGACATTTTGTGAGTATCAATATATGTTACCCCCAAAATCATACAAGATCGCTGCATTTTGCCATCTTTTAAAGATGTGTCACAGGGAATGTACCCCTGTGACTGTACAAGTGCCTTCCAAATGCTTGTGACCAAATTCTTTCTAGTAGTAGTGTCTTACCCACAAACATTTCTCATTGCCCCATGAGAAACTGTAAAACACAGAACTGTTGTTGCCTCTCTTGTTTTCCATGTGTCAGGAAGGTAGAATCTGGAGGCTGCATAATACATTGCTGTGTGCTGAACTTCAAATTGGTTTTGATTAGTTTATTTAGAATTTTTTCTTTGTTCCCTTTATATTCACAAAAAGTTAGGGATTCCAAGGAACCAAGAAGAGAAAACAGAGCTAGTGCGTGTGGTAATTGACTGTACAGTAACAAAAGTCCCCCTGTGCTGCCTGATCCAGTTGAGAGGTGTCCCTGCCCATGATGGAGAGGTTGGATTAAATGATCTCTAAGGTCCCTTCCAGCCCAGGCCATTCTATGGTTCTATGATCACTGCTAACCTCCACAGCAGGCTCCACATTTTCATATTCTTTAACTGAGATGTGGGTAACGCCTGCTGAGAGCAGCTACTGACTGTGTTAACTGTATCCTGGACTTTGTGTAAGGTTTTATTTTTTATACACTTTTTTGACACTTTTTCAATGCAATTTCCTTATTGTTTAGAGGCATAACTGGATGGTTTGAACCTTAAACTGTCTCAGCACAGAGTACTGAAGTGATTATTACTATATGTCATCTCACAGTTTCCTTCTGGTTTACTAACATTTGGTCTCAACATGTTCTCACAGCTGGAAGAAAAGTTACCTCCTTTGGCCCCTTCAGGACCATGCCAACATCAGAAAATTGCAGAGTAACTTACGCGTGACCCTCAGAACTGCTTTAAACTTCCTGCCTCTTAGGTTTTAGCTGATAGGTCAGACACTGAGCTGAGGGCTGCTGTTTCTGAATGATACAGCCAGAAGCCCTGACTTCTACTGTCCCAAAAAGACACCACTTACTGGTTCCCTTTTTTTAGAAATAAAATAGTTAAAATAGATATCTATGGAAGGGAAATTTCACATACCCCACAGCAAATATATATCTTTGAGATTTTCATCATCATCCTTGATCCCACAATCATCCTGACTCTCAAACGTAGTTTTTTCTGCCTTTAGTTCCTTGTTACACCTTTGAATTTCAAGGGACTGAGGAGGAGGGCTGGTCCTTCTGTTGTTCTTGACCTTCCTTGGGAGGCATGGGAGTTTATGAATATCATATCTGAAGCTGTGGTGAACTGTACCTGACTGTGTAATCTTTGCTTGCTACTCTATCAGAAGGGATCATAGTTCTGCAAAGCAAGTAATCTTCTCTTTCTGTCATGTTGGTGGCCTGACATCATTAATACTGACAGTACAGCTCTGGGAATCGTTTGCTAGTTAGATCGAACAGTCTCTCTGCTGTCTCAGCATTGACAGGTTGCAAATTTTTAATGTATTACTTCATATTAAAAATGCATTTCAGCAACAATGCCATTAGTAGATCTAAAAATCAAAATAGATGTGCAGAATTCAGGAGTAGTATCAGTATCAAATTTTTAATATATTGCTTTTTAATAGCATTTTTCATCTGTGGGTAGTCGTCCTGTATGTATTCATTGCTATCTGCGTTGCTTGTACTGTTGTACAGAGGCAGACAGGGAACGATAGTCAAGTGAAACCTTGGTCAAGTGTTTAATCCCAGGGGATTGCAGCTATCTCATAACAGTATTTTATGCTTTATATTATTAGACTAGACAGTACCTCTGAAACCAAAGCTAATAAAGAGAGACTGAATATTTTAAAGGAAACTAAAAGCATACGGTGAGAAATCTTTGCTGAGGAGAAAATGCATTGCCTACTTTTTAAATCTAAATGGGCACTGATGGCCTAAGTACAGTAATTTAGGACATTTTATGCATGGCATCTCACATCTGAGTGGTGGTGTTTTATATGTATTTATTGCACAGCTATAAAACTGTATTTTGACCGAAACAGGAGTTACTCTTTCAAATGTGATACTACTTTAGATAGACTGTTTTCCAGCTTTTTTTATGCCGTTGAGTGCATAAAGCCTCTAGCTGGTTCAAATGCCACTGATGGGTACGAATTAACCACATACGACAATTATGAGAGGTGTTTTTGAGGGAGATGTATTAAGTATGGTCCCTCAAGTTTTTGGATCTTTATATAACTGTAGATTAAATGCGATACATAACATCCATATTTCAGATTTTATGAGAAGTGAAATTTTATGTTGATTAATACATATGGTATTTAAAATATTGGGTAACTTCCAAATAATTCTTGTTTTTAAATTGGAGGGCTTTCAGCAAATGTCAAGTGTTAATCTCAGGCCTGCTCTTACATTCCAATCAGCTAAGAGCATAATTATTCACTAGAGAGTGAAGTAAATTACGTTCTTATACACAGCAGCTTAAAGAACTACTCGGAAGGAGATTCCAGAATTGGTGGTCATGCACTCCAAAATGCAAGTAAATGCTCTGCGTGCTGAAGATCCCATTAGCCACCCTCCTGATGAAGAGACAAGGATATCATTTGTATCCTGGTGTCTAGAGCATTCTTGAAGTTAGTTGGACTTCTCATATATGAGTGCTAGGATTTTAGATTAGGTTGTGGAGGTGATGCCTGTTGACATTGGGATGAGAACAGAGCAGTGCCATTACATGTGCTACATTTTAGAAACTAAGTGCTGATTTATCCAGCTCCACTATGTGGGCTACAATTTTTCTAGAGCCTGAATTTTTGTGTGCTGATGGTGTTTGTGCCATCCTTTAGGAACAAGCTTACATAAATGTGTAGTGAAGGGGAACATTGTCCCTTGGAAACAAGTGATGGACACTGGTGGATATAGCTGATATTAGGTAAGATGAGATTCCATGATATTTAGTTGTAGGTAAAAGGTATCTCCAGAATCACTGTGAATTAGAAAAAAAAAAGTGATTTATCTTCATTTTTAGGTACCTCTAGAAATCTGGTCCATTTGCACTCTGCTAACTTTTGAAAGGATCTGCTGTACATGACTGGTTCCTCAGATGCCTCTGGCATGACATCTGAAGTAAAGATTGAAGATTTCCCAAGGGAAGGTGGAATGTGGGGCTGTGAATATGTTGTCACTATTTAAATAGTCATTAGGCCAGATTTTGCTGGATTCACAGATGCACAACCAGTCTTCCATATTCATGAACACTCTTCATCTGCTTTGACAAATGGTGCAATTTGAGAGTTGAACTTTCATCTTTTTGCTTCTATTTAGCCAGTTCATGTTGGGTTCAGAAATCCTGAGGTTGATGAATCCAAAGAATTTGGCCGTTTGCTTTTTTTTGTTCAGCTGGGAAGCTAGTTACCCTGTGAAAATCAGTATGTGTGTTTTACTCCTATTTCCTGTGCAGCTTCTGCTGTTTCACAATAAGATGACTTTTTCTCTGGAACAGGTTTTTGAGTTATCTTCCTGGCAGCACCTACAGAATTTCCCTCTGTATCCTCTTCTGTATTCATAAAATGTATAGCCGACATTATCACCTGGTGGAGTGCAGGGGAAAAAGCATGTGGTTCTTTGCTGTTGGGGAAGACGAGGCACAGAATAATTCAGTGCAAGTTCCAAATCACACTTTAAATAAAACATCAGCTTTTCCCTCGAAAAAACATTTACTACATCCAATCAAGTAAAACCAACACTATTAATAGCTGTGCCATGGTTCAGCATTTGCGATTAGCTTGCCAATACTACCTTTGTAGTCTTGTATTGAGCTTAAAAGGTGCAGTAAATATACCTGACCACTAAATGGCACTCTTT
>NW_009710803.1:0-25560 GCF_000703405.1 Apaloderma vittatum | reverse complement strand
TCTTTCCTTTTTAGAGCCCAGACCGGTGGAAGGGTGCTTAAATCAAGGTAGAGGTAGAGGGATAATATGTGTATTTTCTTATTATCTAGTCTCCAGATCTGTGCTTGCCAATAAAAGAAAAATGACTCGTATTCATTCTTTGTTTTGCAGTTGTTATAACTGGTAGAATCGGAACAGACCCTGATGAACTTGTAATGGCTTGGGTTTAGGTGTTGCACTGGTTCATAGGTTTGTATCCCTGCATTCTGTGAAGAACTTCATGTGTAACACGAAACAAGAAGAGAAGTAACTGAATTTCTTTGCAAGTTAGGTTTTTATTTTATTTGTGTTAAGAATTTTAATTACTTCTGATTGGTAAGTTATCTGACGTTTAACAAGCTTAGAGCATATCTAACGCAGATGGAGATGGCTGAGTGCTGACTATTCAAGTATCAGTGTTTGTTTCTAGGGGTATAATCTTGCATTGGACTCCATTCAAACACTATTTGTTCGAATCATGCAGTTTAATGGTTCTTCAAGACCATTGAGCTTGCCTGACCTCTCTGCCATTTGGACCCTGACCCTTTTTGCCAGGTGTTATTCCTATTTCAATTTATTTGTCTTTAAATACATTGCCCTCAAAACTTGATAAGGTTTCAAGCCTTAGTGATTTTTTTTAAATTTTTCTTTAGAATATTTGAGAATTTTAGATGAAGTGCAAAAAGTTATCCTTGCAGTGATCAATTGTTTATTGCTGATCAGAAAGATGCATATATTTTACTTGGCATGTGCTTTGTCTGTAGCATAGATATTTGGCTAGCAGTCTGTACTTCTGAACATCAACTGAAAAAATTTTGCTGTTATTTTGACCGTTAATTGGAAGAACTCAGCAGATTACTTATGAACCTGGCACAGCAGTGACCTCTACTCTTCAAAGTTTTGCATCAGAACTGTAATGAACCTTTGGACAAACCACGGCATGTACCTGTGCCACGTGTCAGATCGGCTGACCGCAATAGTTTCATTTAGCCTTGAAATCTAGTAAATTACATGTGACAAATGCAAAGCATAGCAAAATCTGCAGGCTATGTAAATGAGCAGAATTTTAAAAAGTGCAGCCATGACAAATGGACAGTCAGTCATACTCTGTTTCTCGACGCAGGAGGCTTCGTACCATTCTTTTTCCACAGCTGCCACTGCGGTTTTTTGTCACCTAGCTAACTTGTGACCACCATTTTCCTGGTGTTGCATGAAAAGCTGCGTAAACAGCCTAGAAACTTTTTATTCCAGTTGTCTTCTGGAGCCCATCTTTTGCTCACTGTCAACAACATACCAGTGAAGAACCTTCACTTTCCAATCCTGAGTGCTCTTCCTTCCAACAGAGGTTTAGCTGGTGCCTAGCCAGAGATGACTGCAGGAGGAAGGCACGGTGTATTCTGTCTAATCACTGGATTTTAATGTGCTCTGCAGCTTTCCATTTCCCTTCTTGGTTCAGAGGTATAGCAATAGATGATCATACTGCTGCTGGCCTGGCCTTTTGCTGTTGGAGAACTGAGTGGTAAGACTGTGGGTGATGCTCTACCCACTTGCCTCATTTTTGCACTGCTTTGTGGTTCCACCAGAGCAGTCAGCTGGAGTAGCAGCCAGCTGTTTGCTTAGGCATGCTTGTATGCAAGGATGTTATGTCACTGCAGAGATGTTTGAGTTGAATTTGCTTTCCCGTAGGATCCTGTATGAGCACAGGGGCCAAGTTGCAGCTTAGCCCAGGAAAGGTCTGTAACCACTCCAGACAGAGTTTGAAAAATAAGGGTGAATAGTCTTTCCTTAGTATATGTTTATTTTTATTTTCTGAAGAGATTGATTTTATTTGCTTTTTGTGCTGTTGTTAGATTTATTAAATAGTACCAGAAAACAGATTTTGTACTGTTTTTATAATTTTAGCTCTAAGAAAACCAAAAGGGAACCTCAATACCAGTTAAGCACGTAGTGGTCTTGAAGTTTCTCAAGGGACATGTGCAAATATTGGAGTTACTAACTAAGCAAAATTCCAGATTTGGGGCAGTTTTAATCAGTAAACAAAAACAATGTCAGCAAAATTCCCTTCAGTTTTGTTGGGTTTTTTGTTTGGTGTGATTTTTTTTTTCTTTTTTTAAAAATGAAATCACCCACCTTAGAGAAGGCAAAGGTGTGAAATGAGTATTCACTTTTTATAATAAATACAGACAATGTGTTCCCCAAGAAAAGAAAGGGAGAGAGCATTTTTGTTTTGGATCCTCTAATCGTTTCACTGTGTAGTGTAAATTTCTGATACCTGTCTGTGAGTGACTTGTGTTGAAAGAAGCAATGAGTCAGGAATACCTATGACAAACGTGCTGCTGTAAGGACTGCTCCCTGGGTTGCTTGTCACTGAAGCTGACAAAAGCTGTCATTCTGTGACTGAGATGATGTACAGCTCTACTGGCAGCTGTACTGCTAGCAGGTGCCAATATCGTTATAATAAAAAGCTGAACAATCTTGTACTCTTGCAAAACAAAACTATCTCACGTAATTTTCATGCTGAGCTTTTGTTGTTACAAACTGCAAGGAGAGCTGACATTGTGATTTTATTAAATAATTTCTCTTAGGAAAGTATGCTTTTGGACCTTTATCTGTGTAATAATTGTTTAAATTAATTTCTTATGACTACAGCCATTTAATACAAACAACAATAAATTAATCTTGCTTGCCTGTCAGTCTCTATTTCAGCTAGGTCAAGAATAATAGTTGAAGCCAAGAGACTGTACTCCTGAAAACACTTGCTATTGAGTTTTGACAGTTTTACTTGCAGTGAGTGACAGTTGAGGATATTGTTGTTAGAGTAGTCATTCCTTCAGGGGCTTGTATTGAGCCTACAGAAATGCCCTGCAGGTCTTTTTATATTCTGCCTTTTAAGATGCCAGTGTCGCAGTCGCTCCTGTTCCTCTCCTTTTCTTGAAGGCATCACATAGCTCAAATAGAATCTCAAATGCAATCAAAAACAGGACTAAAACTATTCTTCTTGTCTTGCCTGAAAAGAGAACTTGGAGGCAGCCAGCTCTTCTGGCTCAGTTGAAATCCTTTCTGCGATTTCTTCCATGTCCTTTAGGAGGAGAGATGAGGGTTTCCCAGTTTCTGGTGCCTGATGGCTGTTACCAGCGGGGTGCCTTTATGCTTCCATCCGAAATTGGTGCTTGTGAGGGACTGCTAAACAAATGGCTCAGAGTCCAGGCCTTTTCAGAACCTAAACAGGCCAGAGCTGCCCGCCTGGTGCCACTCCATGTTGCTGCAGGGCTGACTTGGTGCTTTCCTCAGTCCCCAGCCCCAACTCTGCACCCCTGGTTGGGGGTATGGGGGCAGGCAGGGCTTGGGGCTGTGGCTGCAAGAATGAAGTTGCTGAACTGGGTAATCTCAGAGGTCTTTTCCAGCCTCAACAATTCTGTGATTCTGTGGATGACCCCCACAGAAACCCCCACCATCCCCAGACCCGTTCCCGCTAATTTTCCACAAGGGATAAACAACGCGATGTGGCCGAAATTTGGCAGTAAAAACGGCGATCGCCCCAGGCAGTTCGGGAGCTTTTCGCCCACTGCAAGAAGATTGCTGCGTGTGCCATGGTCGTCATGGCATCTGAGGGTGGTGATCTTTCTTTTCTTACTGCTTTCCCTTCTCTTTCTAGTTCTAACAAAAAGGTTATCTGCAGCAAGGCATGTTCTTTTGTTTCTGCTAATGATCCCTTATTGTTAATAATGGCAATTGAAGCACATGGATGTTGGCTCTTTTATAGAATCATAGAATGGCCTAGGCTGGAAAGGGAACTTAGAGATCATTTAATCCAACCTCCCTGTCATGGGCAGGGACGTCACCTCTTGACTAGATCAGGCAACACGTAGGACTCTTTGTTGATTGGTAAATAAAAATGATGTTAGGAGCCTTGGTGTTGATTCACCTTAACCCTAGTTTGGGAATGGGCGAACCTGAGTCATCATCTTGAAAGCTCGGGACATGACTGCTTTTCAGTAATACCTTTTGCATTCTTGCTGGAAAAGTGGAGATTTTTGGCTGTTCTGTTTTCTTCCACCAGCAGGAACTGTGGTGTGTTTCTTTCTTATTTCCCAGGCAGAGCTCATGCAGGCAGCCTCACGCTTTTTGACTCCGTTGGTAAGGCAGGAGTGACCAAGAGATCTGAGAGCTCCAGCTTCTCTATAGGCCCAAGAACTGTACACAAAGTGCTTGGGGAAGAGGTCTGTGTGAGCCTCCTTTGCCCCACAAGCCTCCCTGTGGCTGTTTTCGGTGGTGAATTAATTTAACTGCTTATCTTCAAAGCGTCTTTGTAAATAAACCAATGCACTTACTTGCACCATGTGTTGATTATTTCCGGGCATCTTAAACCAAACGACTAAGCAAGCCTCTACTTTTGATTCTAGTGGATATTCATACCTTTATGGGACTTCCTGAAATTTCACAGATTTAGAGATAATTTGTTGGGGCTCAGATAATTGGTCTTTCGTTACAACCTTTCCCTTGTTTATGCACATGGTTTTTCTTCATGTATACATCGCAAAACAAGTCACAGATTGCAGTGCTAAAAGTACAGCCCGTGACAGTGCCCTGACAGGTAATGTTGCCAAAAACTAATGAAAGTTAGGAAGCTGTGGTTTCAGCTGGAGCCATAGTTATAGCCAGAACTGTAGTTTTAACTGGTACGTAGGAGACTTACTATGCTTGAGCCAGCAGAATCAGTGGGAGAATGGAGGTGTGAGACACAGGTATTCTACAAGGGGAGCTTATCCCAGAGGACAGGATGCTCTTATCTTCAAAGATGGAACACTCTAGGACTCCCAAACGCCATTAAGATATGCAGAACCAGCCTTGGGGTCTCTTAACAAAGACAAGGATTTAATTGAATGGAGTCCATCAAAAGGACACCCCAATGAAGACTATCATGTTGAAGTAAAATGACCACCAGAGACCCCTGAAGACCACTGAAAGACTGTATTGCGCATGCAGGAGTGGGTGGCTACATATGTTAATGAATTCTTGGAAATGGTGTGAATGTGTCTATCTAAACTGTTTATAAGCTATATGTTTAGCCCTTCACGGGGAACACACTAGGTGGAGCTATCCCTGGTGTGCCCAGCACTGCAATAAAGAATACCTTCTTACGCACAGAATCACACAGAATCACACAGATATCAAGGCTATTTAGTTCTGATTTCAGCCTTTTCACGACATCCGTTAGTTCCTGTTTTAAAAGTCCTAATGTTAACACTAAAATAATGTTTTTTGATATTGAGAAGCAATACCTACCTACTGGATATAGAATATGCTTTTATTTGTAAAGATTAGTTTTTAAAGTCCTTTTTAGGCTACTTGAGTCAATATTTGCTTTAAGCAGATCACTGTGAATAAGAAAATATTTTAGAAGCAGCCTGAAGCATAAATAGATATAGTTGGAGTGTTTTAGGTGTATGGGGGTTACAGCTTAAAAACTAACATACTTAAATTTCCATGAATACAGTTACAGTTTCTCCTGGTGTTGCATTGGTGATCCATCTTTGCAAGAGTGGCAACAAGGAGTAGTTGCTTGCTGAGAGGCTGGCAGAGTGGCTGGATATATGGAACAGGTATTTTACGGGAACAAGTGCAGATTCTGTAGCCAGTAACGGAGATGACTGGCAAAGCATCTGAAAGAAGCCTGTAAATTCTTGAGTGAAAAGTGAAGGGGAAGTTGTGCATTGTCTTTTCCAATACTAAAACTGTGAGAGTCAAATGAAGCTAGCTGGTGGCAGGTTTAAAGTGGGCTAATAGGAAGATTGCTTCACGTAACCTGTAGTTCAGCTTTGGAACTCTACAGGTTGGATGCCACAGGTTTTGCACAAGAACAGAAGTAACTGAATAAATTCAGAAAATCCGTGAGGGATTAGTAAATACAGATACGAGCTTTCTGTTTAAGCCTGTTTAAGTCTGCGAGTGTCGTAAACTGGGGAATGCTGCTTGAGAAGTCTCTGAATGGGGGTTAAGGTACTAACGTGTTCTCCAGAGACCCAGCTACAGTTGTTTTGTAACAGAAAATGTGCAAGAAGTGACTCATCAGTGTTGTGATTACTCTGTAGAGTCTTTAGGTGATCAGAGCATGCCCTTTCATTCAGTATCAATGATAACAACAGTATTTTGTTAAGCATTGACATAAGAAGTGACATTTGCTTCTTCTTACAGTGTGATGTCCTATACCTACAGTGCAAGTCAGTAGGCTCAAATTTCACATATGCATATTGCCATGTTATCACGGCGGCTTGTGACAACCAACAAACTTAGGATACAAAAGCAGGAGTGCGGGTAATCGCTACGGAACTGCTGGCACTTTAGAAGAATTCCCTGGTTCCTGCTTAGCACTGCATTATGTCCCCTTCTCCATTGGGTGCCAGCATGGATAACACAGAGCAGATCTACATGTGCAGCCTTCGTGAATACTGCAAAAGAGCCAGGAAACGTAAGAACCTGATGGAAAGAAATTCATTTGAATATAATTGGCCTGTAATTGTTGCTGTTACAAAATTTCTGATTGTGACTATGCTGTGCTTAAGAATTGGGCCTGTGGTTTTATTGCAGAATTATTACAGCAAACCCTTTGGGGGCTGTGAGTATACAGTCTCATTCTCTTAAGTATTCATTTGGCCAATATTGTGAAATGCAGCTGTTTCTAAAGGGACAGGAAGCCCTAGAATAACGGCTGAACTAATAAAATAGAGATCCATTTAGCTTCCTTTTTTTTTTCCTCAAGACCATCATCAAATCTAGATTCAAACAGCAGGAAAATTAGGCACTTTTAAATTATTGTTTTTTAGTATTAGGGTGGTTTTTTAAAGTAAATGGGAAGTAATGGCTTTCGTGCAAAGTACCTTGACCTTTTGTGTTGCTTTAAAAACACTGAAAGTTTAGTTGGGCTTTATGGCTTAATAACCAAGTATTGAAAGACTTGCTGTGTTTCTGGAGTTGCGAAAGAGGGTATGGGACTGAAATCATACACCTGGTCTTGCTGAGGTGTTTCATGCAGCTGATGTTTGGGGTTGGTGAGGAGACAGATCTGAACAACAGTTCTCTTCGGAGCCCTCTGAGTGCACCAAGAATATCAGTGAAAACGTCTGTGCGTGTGGTGATTAACCACAATTCTTACTGGAGATACTGGAACTAAGAGACTAGATTTCAAGTTCCTCTCTTATAAACTATTTCTAGTGTTGGCACCTTTCATGAGAAAATAGCCTGAGTTATGTGTTTTAAATGTTCTCTTTTTTTTCCTCAGCTCTTCCTTTGTTCTCAAAACTAGACTAATCAACTAAAGAAATTCACAGTAGGTCCTTTGGTTGCCTCTTGAGTTGTTTTTTTAGGTTTTTTTAGGGTGTTTTGTGTGTGTGTGTGGTGTGTTGATTTTTTTTATGCCTTTTTTTTTTTTTTAAGCAAAATCTCTCTCACATATAACAGTTCTTTTTCTTGCATTTCCCTTAGCTGAGGAACCTGTGTATGGCTTGCATATCTTGGAGCTCTTGTGCTTTGTTCAGAGATCCTCAGAGGGTGGCTCATTTCCTGAGCCTTAACATGGCAGAGCCCCGTTTTGGAGGCAGTGTGCCAAAATGTAAATCCCTGCACTGAGAATTGGTGCTCTGGAGTAATTAAAACATATCTTCTGGCCTTCAGTAGCAGAAAAAATGTGCAATTGGATACTTGGGATCCAGACATTGCCCCCATGTGCTTCAGTCCCCGGTTGATGGATATTTCAGGGGAAAGTATTTAGCACTATCCGTGCTTCTGGGGGATTGCCGTTTTTTTTTTTTTTTACCAAAGCAGAAGGTTTTTTTGGTATAAACCAGAAGTTCTTTCTGGACTTGATTTGTCTCTTGAATGATGGGGGCTGACTATTTTAAACTTCACAGGAAGAAGTGTAAATACTTTGAACTGTCAGAATAAGTGCTCAACTTTTTTAAATCCACAAATACATCATTGTTTTGGTCTCCCTATGTCATAAATCCCTTATGCTTCGTTGTGCACTGCATGTGAACATTTCCCTTCTGTTTTCTAAGCAGCTAGTACTTGCTGCTAATTTCATCTAACCATCACTTGCATCTTGTGTCGAGGGAGAATTTATATTTTTGTTAGTGAGTGGTGATAACCAGATTTTCTCTTTCATGTATTAAAAAAGGGGAAGAAAAGTGTACAATTAAGAGTGTTTGAAAGAGATGCTGTAAATGACACCCTGAGAGCTTAAAAATCTTTTCATTTTCCAGAGGGATACATTCAGTAGGTGTTGAAGGCTTCCTACTATTTAGGGAATTAAAATTTTTTCACTGCTTGGTTCAAAGTAGAAGAAAACTGTTTAATTAGTCATTCTCATTGTTCTAGAAAAAAGCAGCAAAAGCAAGAAAACCACAAAACCCCCTAACATTTTTCTTTTCCAGATGTAGAGATCTATTTTGATAGTGGATGATGTTCTGGGACTGTTTAAACCAACTAGCATAAATCTGTGCCAGTACTCCCAGTGATAACTATATGGGATACTTCTAAAACACTTTAAAGTGGAAGAAAACAAACTGTATGCATCATTAAAGTATAAATTGAAGAATCTGAGGGGAAATTATGCAGCTTGAAAAGCAGTACAGATCTTCCGTAGTAGTATTATATGGTGTTAAACTGTTTGTTTTCTTTTTCTGCAGAGCTATACTTTATGTGACTTGTAGTTGGCATCTGGTGTCTTTTATTTCACTAAGAAAAATATGTTTTTCCAGTTGTGTTATTTCACCACAATTATTAGCTGGTTGCCATAATGGTTTAGTTGTGAATAAAGGAGATGTAATGGTACTGAAAAATACCAACTCACATGCTAATTATTCATTTTTTTCAGAAGGTATTCAGTGTATAACACATTCTGAGATACTAAATATTAGTCTCTTAAAGAAATTGCTACAGGTAGTATAAAAGTGGCTAATTGTTTCCCTTGATGTAGACACATTTTACAATTTTTTCCACACTTCTGGAGGTATGCAATAGCAAGTGTGATAACAAACCTCTACCTACAAGAAGTGCCTAATATTTGCGTGCCATTGTAAAAATGTAGCAGATAGGTGGGAAAAATTTCTTTATTGGTTTCTTTATTGGTGCAGTGGATATTGTGTACCAGGACTTCAGATCCTCATGGACAAGCTGCTGATGTATGGGCTAGATGAGCAGAGACTTAAGATGGATTGAAAACTGGCTGAATGGCTGGGCGAGAGAGCGTGGAATTAATTTTCACGCTCACATCAGGAATAATGTAATAGACTGGGGCAGCTGTTTACATTGATGACTTTTCCAAACACCGATTCAGATGATTGAAACCTCTGCTTTTCTCTATTTTCCTTGCCAATTCATGTGGTAAGGTTAAATTTGTAAAGTTCTTGCTGACTGTTAAAGTGCAAGGTGAACATGTGAGAAGGTTTCTGGCTAAAAGGGGCAATCCCTTAGTGTAATTGTTTGATACTCCAACGTTTGTAATATTTTGAGGATCTAAGAGATCTGGATTAATGAAGAGTGTGATGCATGGACATCACTACTGAGCCTTTTTGGGGGTGATGTAAACTACTTCTAGATAAAAAATAAAGATGTATAAAAGAAGTTATACTTAAGAATTTTGAAGTGTAAAATCAAAACAATCTCTTAAGTAAAAGTGTCCATCCTCATCAACGTTGAAGTTGAAGGTCCACATTCAAGCATGTTCTCATTATTACAGTGCAAGTTATGAAGATAATAAGAGAATACACTCCAGTAGGTGAAAATTACTTGCTGCTGTGCTGTCACTATTTCATGACATTTTAGTTAATTATATTGTCCCATAATAACTTATGACTGTAAGCACAAAGACTTGAGATACAAAGGAGGAATTGTAGTGGTTTTCAAAAGCCAGACCAAGGTGTATCACTGTCTAGAATGGGAGGATAATAAATTCTGTGAGCTCAGATCATTGACTGACCACTGGATTTGTCTTCACCTATAAATTAGGGGGTAATGCAAGTCCAGTATAGCATTAATTATTAAACAAAAGCAATTTCACAGTTTTATTCAGTTGTGAAATCTCTGTAAAGGATAGGAAATTAGCAGTGTCTTCTTGGCATTTTTCATTTTATCCTTCTTTGTAACTGCGCTGATGGACAGTGGCTGATCTAGGGAAAATTCTGCCTGGTGATGCTTCCGTAGTCATGAGACCTTTTGAAAGTTCTAAAGTAATATCTAGATACTCAAGAGGGACCACAGATCTTTTAAAGAATAATACACATTTGCTTCATCCTTTACTCTCCTTTTTTTTTTCTTTTAATCAGCATTTAAGCTAAAAACTCAAGTTCTGAATATCAGTATTGCCCTTTGACAAACCTATCTTTTTACAATTCTTTTACTATAAATCAAGAGTCATATGTGTTCTCATTTGCACATGCTCAGTCACTGGTTGTAATGGGAAGAAACTATTTTTTATATTGCTTGGTGCCCACCAAATAGCATCTTGCTAGTGGATGGTATACTGATTGCACATAACACAGAGGGATAAAAATCACCTAATTTATTTTTTTTTATTATGTAGTCTCTGTAGTTCAATGTAATTTGCACTGGTTCCCTCCTTAACTTGATGTGCATGAAGCTATACTGTAAGTCCTGCTTGCAAACCTGTAGGCGATAGAGCATGTTCTCTTTGGGTATGACCATATTTTGGTGATGGGTGTCTATGATAGTGGCAAAGTTTTAAATAGTGCTGATTCCCAAAGAAGAATGAAGGTAAGGTTTCAGTACTGGTCATCTCATGTGTCTTAGTCACTTAGCCTGATGTGCACATTAGGATTTGAAAACAAAAGCGTTGGCAATGCCGGAGAATATCAAATGCATTAAACATAAATACATACGCTCCACACAAAGATTTTCTTCCTACAGAATCTGCCTGTGTCCTGACTGTGCTGCTTGTTGAATGGCTCAGAATTGCTCTGAAAACAGAAAGACCTTTACATTTTTCTGACCTGTTCCCTTAAAATCTACTCTCTAGCTGCCTTAAAGCACCAATTGTCACTCCAGGGTATTTCCTGGCCATGCAGTCTATCTTGTTGATATGTGATGAATACATGCTGAATGTAATTTGAGTGCTCAGGATAAGACACCACAGTTCGTTGTTCTTGACCTTGTCAGGGCAATATGGATGAAGTTTTATTCAGGTTTTCCTCTGGAAAACGTATGTTGTCTGTGGGCAATAAGGAGGCACATGGTTGTGGAGGGTGGAAGATAGGAAAATCTTCATAAACAAGTTTCTCACTGAAAAGTAACTGCCACAGTTCAGTGTTCCCAGCTATCACAATCCTGCACAAATATATATGCTTGTAAAATAGGTTCTGTCTGGTTTTGAAGTGTTTAGAATTTGTCATGGTCATCCTTGTATTACAGACTGTTATTAGCTGTGTGTGTGCATGTGTACACTCTATAAAATAGTTCTGTGTGTTATGCATATAAAATAGTGTGTAACTTAATACTTAACAGATAGATCACCACATTTCTTCTGGTTTATATATGACATATAATAGTACCATAATTTAAGAAGCTACTGTGTTTTCTTCGGTAAAACCAACTGTTAATTCTAGCTTTCATTTGGCTCATAATGGCACACCATGGCTGTAAAGGAAATCTTATACCTTCAAAATCAGTAAGAGTAGTGACCGCAAAGTGCTAAATTACTAATGGCGCCTGCAGTTTAGAATTTAGAATACGCATAACTTTTAACAGATAGTTGTCTGTCTGGAGTTCAGCTGGATGCTCAACTGAAATACATGACATTCTTCTGTCTCTAAATATTGTCTAAGTCATATCATCCAGCACAGTAATACAGAGATAATTCTTATTAATGGAGAGCATGAATCAGTATATCAGATATGGTTTCTAGACCATTTGGATTTGGCGTTTTTGGATTAAAGGGAGACATAATGGCTGGAGACAAAGAAACCCCACTAATCAGATTTTCTCAAATCTATTTCTTTAAAAAGTCTGATATTTTTGAAGATGGAGGAGGGGATTGTCTGAAAACAATCTTTAATTTCCACTCTCATTTTCAAGTTGTGATGAAAAAAGATGTGCAATTTGATATTACTTACGGAAATAGGAGTCCTCTTAAGACTCAGCCACAGCAGTGAGCTAGAGCAGGCTGACAGCAGATGTTGTGCTAGGTAAAACTTAGTGAATGATGATGGGTAGGTATCAATCTGTGCCAAATACACACTTCAGGAAATGTGAAAAACAAGGAAGTTTTCGTTGCAGGTGACCACAGTGAAGTTTGATTAATCATTCTATCATGAGTCTATGATTTGCATTTTTACTTATCACAGTATGACTTGGTTATGTATATATTTTCTTTAAACATTTAAAATACAAACTTTAACACTGAAATTTTTTTTATCCTTGCAGTTTGCCGGGAAGACTCGTACCAGTCAATTGTCTCATGTGCTGCTGTAGTACTTACCCCTGTAGAGCCAACAGCGGATACAAGGAAAAAAGAACAGACCATAATGCCTGATGTCTCTAAACAGTGAGTTATTCTTTTACAAATGCAATTTAAACAGCAGGCCAGATTCTTTCTTCTGGATAAGCACATACATCTCCTTTCTCTTTCATCAGTGGTTACATAGGTGTTCCGAAAAGCAGAAATTGGCCTGAGGCTAGGTTGCTTCTTTTGGTCATCAGCCTACCTTTTTTTTTTTCCCCAAGGCTTTTGGTAGTGAGGTATATAGAGTAAATGGACATTTATACTCTGAAAATTCAGCTTTTTAACAGGCTTAATAACATGATTCTTTGTGTTTAAATGGTCCTTTAATTCTTGCACGTTTTTTCTAGTCTGTAGTTGATTTTTAGGAAGAACATAATTCCTAAATGCTTTTGTTCATCTGAGATATTTTGGTATTTTTCAGTGATTATTTTACTGCTGTGATATGAAGTATGATGGCATCTTCAAAAGTGTGCTAGTGGTCTTTCAAGGATATTTTGTTTAATTAAATTGTCTGTAATTTGATATCATGCATTAGATAAGAATCATAACCACAGCACACGTGTAGCCTTTGTCTTACAATAACAGACAGGATAGTTGTTTCTTAACAATTTAGTTCTTTGGGAATGAACCTTTTTTAATAAAAAGAAGTAACGTTAATGTTTTATCGTAACAGAAACTTGTGGTCTGTGCATTTTAAAGTGTGGAAGGTAGTTAAAAACATGACAATGAATAAAATGAAATCATTATTGGTCCTTACTATTTATGTTTAGTTTTCTGCTTCTCTGGATATATACAAGTTCAGCTTTGAACTTGTTATTCAAGTCCTGGCTTGCATGCTTATTACTATAAGAAAATGAAATTCTCCTCCACCTCCTCACCCCCTCAAAACACCTCAAACTCCAAAATGTCACTAGTGGATTGGATTGGATGGGATCTTGGTACAAATCTGTGGTTTAGGTCTATATCTGACTGTGGTGTCTTATTCAATCTGGTGATAAACCCATCTCATCTAGTCTACCTGTACCTAAAATTTAATGCAGTATGTGGCCTATCAGCTAGATATTGTTTCAATGACTTAATGTTTGAAATATTATTAGCATCTAATTGTTTTAGTGTTTTAATTGTCCACATCTCCAAATACTAAGGGATTGGAAAGGCAATGGGCTGCAAAATACTGTGCTGAAATCCAGAATAATTTATGTGGTTAGTTCAAACAGCATAGTACATTTTTTGCCTTCTCTCCACTAAAAGGCAAGCCTGCAGTGTTGTTTGATTGACTTTTTTCCTCTACTTTCAGCAGTTTCAGCATTTCATAACCGTTATGAATTCAGAGTAAGGAAACTCCAGTATCTGTTTAGCATAAGCTTGAAAGCTGAATGATGTGGTCTCTTGGATTTTTTTTTTCTTTCACCTTTTTGGGAATAGCAAGTATATTAATCTTCTTTCTGAAGTGCTTGTTTTTTTAATTTCTTTTTTCATCACAACCTGACTAGTGATATTTTCTAAGAACATAGACTTTAATCATACTTGCCTTATGTACTCAGAGGTCTCAGAAACATACTCTGCTACTCCTCCACTTTTCATGTCTGAAAATACAGCTTGTGACTCTAGAATTTTTTCAGAAAGAAACAAGCTTGTACTTAATCAGATTAAATATATTTGAACTTTTTCATATGAAACTATAATTGTATTAGTGTCTTTAAACCAACATATCTTATGAGTGTATTGGAAATGAAGCAGAAACATGTTGCTGGGACACTTTTGCATGTTGTTAAAATGGGAAGTCAGTAAATATTGTAGAAACCTTCAAAGTAACTGTAGGGGAATGAAAGCATACAGCTTCAAGAAAATCTCAAACATTGTGAAAAGTCAGCATATCTTTCACTTCTCTCATTTCATCTTGTGCTTTGTACATGTAGATAATTTTCTTCATATCCAGTTTCAATGGAAACAGATCCAAATTCTTGTGTCTAAATATCCCAGTGTCATGTCTCCAATGTCACATCAAGCAAGAGGAAGCCCTTGGTAGGTGTTGAATTCCATTGACTTGAGTGCAGTCATGTGTGGGCTGATCTGCACAGGTGAATTATAATTATGGTTATTTGTAATTACTTATATAGGAAGAAACATCAACAATTTGATTTTTACGCTTACCTTTGTGTACCTGGATGGTTTTGACTTGTATGACCCAAAACTGTGCATATCATAGAAGACTGATTGGTAGCCAGCCAGGGAGGTCTTGTAAAGTGAAGTTGCTGTCTTCAGAGCCTCGGATAGACTATAGTTAAGAGTAACTTAGGCTTTGTAAAACTACATAAGGAAGGAAAATGTAATCCAAAACAGATAAAATACATATTAATGATAATAAGATGTTAAGTAGTTACAAATAACTAAAAATAATTATGTTGTAAATCACAGTGGAATTATATCCAGAACCTTCAGGACACAAGAAGCTATGAAGTCTGGATGGGGGGAAAAAAAAGCCTTTAATGTGAATCGTACAATATTTGACTGATGATGTTATTTTATCTTAGAAAGAAGCTGTTTATGGCTTTAGATAATGTACTGTATTTGCTTAATGTAATTTTATTGTAAGCAGCAAAGAATCGTGCCAGAAGGGGTAGCAGCAAAGCTTAACGGTTCTTTGAAGTGTCAGTGATTAGATATTATCAGGATTGAAGCAATAAAAGGCCGTTTTTTTGTCCCCTATATTTTCTCATGGAAGCTCAAAACATTTCATCAAGAAGCAATTCCATAGTGATATCTAGGTAATTGCTAACTCTTGTGTGCTTGTGCACTGAGCAAAATCCTTGCCTCAGTCATCCACCAGGAATGCACTTGGCTGACTAATGCGATAGCCACAAACAAGCAGAGAAGTCTCTGGCCAAGCAAACGTCATATCCTTAGCAGCCTGGGAGTAACATCTCTGTCACAAGAACCCTGAAGGAACCTGTTGGGTGAAGGTGTAGAACCTGCAGGTGGAAGATGAAGTCCTTGCTCAGTGATTTGACCATTTTTTTGTGTTGCATTGAAGGCTGGTGGAGTACAAAAGGGGTTTGCTGCTCTTCTCTAAATGAGCATTTTGGAAGGATGGAATTTCTCTGTGGTTTTTTGTTTGTTTGTTTTGTTTTTTTTTTAATAGGAGAATAATGCACAAGACTTCTGTACTTGGCAAAGCATGCTTTCAGTGCTAAGCTGGCAAGAGCACCCCTATTTTGTTACTCTGCTCCACAACAAACTGTAATGCAGAGAAATATGTAGTCTGATGTCAAGTTGTGAGGTCAGGAAGAAAGCAAGACGTGCACTCTATCTTACTTTCTCCTCTGTGCCTTCCACTTTGACTAGGATGTTGCATTAACTTTGTTACATTTTGTAAAAGTAGAAGACTTAAAACCTCCCTGGAGTCACAGTGACTAGACGGGTACTTACTGGTGGGAAACAGGGTGGTAAGTGGCAGAATTGTAGCTTTAATGCCATTCTGTATACACTGTTTAGTACAGCTGCTGTTTGGCATCTAGGAAGGTTTTGGTGCATGTATTTTCTGTATTTGCTAGCTGCAGTAAATATTTCAAAATTAAGCAGTTTTATTTCTCTCTGAAATCTACAAGATATAAAATGTAATTATTACACCTGAAGACACTGTTAATCCTTTTTGACTCTTGCAGCCTTGCCTAATTCCTTTCAAAAGAAGTTCAAACCAAACTGATTCTATATTACTTTCACATACTTCAGTTGCAGATTTTATTTTCTTTTTCTTTCTCTCCTTCTAATTTCTTTTGGTATTTTGATAATCTATTTTTTTCTCTGAGTGGCAGTATTTTTGTTTTACTTCTGTGATTTTGGTAATCCTTAGTGATGATGTGCATCATGGTCTCCAATACAGCCAGGTTGTCAGGCAGTAGTACCCAATTGCAAGATTTCTGTCTGCTTTGACAGTCCATTCAATAAGGCATATTTTAGTGATGTGAAAAATGACTTTTCAGACTTGTTTGAACAAACTGATAAAATATGATTGAAATTTTTCAGTTGCCTGGATAATTAGGATGATGTACTATGAAAGCTCATGTCAGTCTTTGGGTAATACGGTGAGTATAGGGGTGCCCAGTGTTGCTTTGGAATGACATTGCTTTGAAAGCTGTGGTTCCAGCTCAGCTGAAAAACAAAAGACATATCAGGTCAATTGCAGTGTATGTTCCACCATAACATTTAAATGATAGATAAGAGGTGGAAGAGGTAGAATTCCTAGAATTGCTTGACACTTATGGGGGTACTGAAGGTCATCAGGGAACCAGCCAGACTAGAGTCTCTGGAGCACAGAGGCTTAGATGTTGGGGCACGCACCTATGGGTCCAGGCCCCACTCATCCCCTCCATGTGCTCCTTCCTCTGCTTCCTGGCACCAGGTCTGCTGCCAGCACCCCTGAGGAGCACAGCCACCCCTCCTCCCTGCGGCTCGTGCTCCTCGCAGGGCCCTGCAGCCCCCCTACTTTACGGTCCCTTGCTGGTGGGTGTGTGGCTCTTTCTCTGTGTAGATTTAAGGATAGCTAAAACACGTTCATGTGTCTCAAACACTAGGCAGTTTTGGTGTGCTGTCCACTTCTCACACCAGTCTTTCAAGGGACAGGACAGAAGCAGGTATTGCTGTTGAGGAGAATAACCAACCTGCCTTTCATGGGACAGGCACCTGCAAAGGCTGGAAGTGGCAGTAGATATCTTTGGGAAGGTAATTTCCAAAGTGTAGTAGGATGTTTGATCTTCTTTAGACCCTAGTGAACAGATGCTTTTTTCATCTTTGATATACCTGTACTTAACTAGGACTTAAAAGGCTTCTGAAGAAACATGGCATGAACTGAATATATCTTAGTAGCATATGTCTGTTTCCTTTGATAAGGTTATGCTTAATATATTTTTTGAAAAAGCAAACATTTCCTTGAAAAACATTTTGTGCTTGATTTTTGAATCTTTAATCTTTGTACTGGCAAGAGGAACACACTAAAAATCTTAACGGTGGTTATCACTGTGCAAAGAAGTAATATATACCCAAAAGGTAATCAGGGTAATAAACAACAAATTAGTTTAAAAGGCACTACTAAGCTGTTAGATTTGATTGAAATCTTATTCTAATTCCCTGTTCTCCTGCAATAAAACAGACAGAAACAAACCTTAGCCCATGGCCCAAACAAATCCATGGTCTCCTTGTATATCCTGTATTGATTTTTTGCACATAATAGGAAAATGAGTTATTTTGCTGCACTCATATCTTCTTGGAATTGGGAAACTTTTCAGAAAATAGGAAAATATAGTATTTACACTTCTTTTATTGTTGCTGTTCCCTAATCTGAACTAGCTGCAACTCCTACCTGAGACTGCCTCTTGTCTAGGCTACTCAAGCTGTTAATCTATTTCTGCTTGCTTTGAGGAAAAGCAAAGCAATAAAGCAGTCTCTGATATTTCTCTTTTTTTCCTGTATCTGGACACTGCAAAAATGAGAATGATTTTGTACAAGCAATTACAAAATAACTAACAGTTGTGCAAAGGAAATATAATTGCACTGCTAAGCAAACATGGAAGAAAATTTGCGTCTGGTTGTAGAACAGGAGCATCATCAGTTCTTACGTTCCTTCTCAGTTGCAGCAACCAGCAATTCATTGGAAGGATTGACAGGAAACCACTCTACATTGTTTTAGACAGTTGTTTGCAACCAAAGGATTAAGAACAGTTTAATTTGATCTCTATTCCAAATGCTGAATAAGCCCTTTTTTGAGAGCCACTAACTAATTGTATTTATGGTATTTAATGTTTTCAACATTTTGTAGTTAGGTCCTGTCTTTTCTGTGTGGTGGCAAGTGATGTGGGCGGCAGAGGAGTGGTGGCAGTTGTCCTGTGGAGGAAAGATGTTAGGTAGATTTTATCTATAGCCCTGCCAAGGAAGCTCTGATCCTTTGCAAATATGGTTATTGTTTGGAAAGCTCCCTTTTCCCTCTGAGAAGAGGCTTGGTTTCTAATGGACAATTGACCCTAAGTGTTTCAATCGCTGCCTGTAAAGCATTACCGATGTGACTGAACTTAACAGCATTTCATAAAGAGATACAGGGTTGGAACGTTACACAAGGTGCTTAATGAAGTCACTGTGAATCAAAGCATGGAAGATCAAGAACCCTGTGGCATTTCTGAGATGAGATATTTGCTGTAATTTCAAAATAAGACTAGTGCATTGTATCATTGTGTACCTGATCTTTATTAATAAAAAATAATTCAGGAAATAAAAATGTGTAGGGATGATAGAGCTTTGCTGGAAAGTGATTTGTCTGGGTTCCAGAAGGTGAAAATTCATATAGAACTTTTGGAGTCAAAATAGTTATTGTAATTTACATTGGCAAAGAGTATGAACAAAGCTGACTTAAAGCATCAGACTGTACAAACAGGACAATGCAATTATAGTCATCTGGAATATGAATTTCCCCTGCTTCAGCAGCAAGCGGTGGACACGTAACTACATCAAAGACTACAATTTCTTAAATGGACCCGAAGTCATTATAACAAAAAGATTGTCACCAAATCACAGTTACATTTAGAAAATGGCTCTCAGTTAGCCTGAGGCAAGAATAAATGATCACTTTGTTCCATTCACATCCCTAAATTTATGTACCTTTACGGTACCATAATGTCATTCTGATTTTGGCCATCGCTCTAATAAGAATGTGCCTCAGAGTAAGATTATCCATTTATGTATCAGACCCTAGACAATTTTTTTTTATTCCTATATTAAATTAAAATCTGTGCATTCCCATGCATGCTTCTTTTCCTTGTTCTCTGTTAATCGTCATGTTCTCCACTGGACACATCTGCAATAGTGGAAGCTTGAGTGATCTGATTTGTCTGTCCTTCATGTCCAGAAATTGCCATAAGAAATATATCAAGATACATAATTTTGCGGTATTCATTTAGAGATTTTATTTGAAAAAATGGCATTTGTCACCCAGATAGACATACAAAGGCAGGTGCTTAAGATACGCTTGATTCAAGAGCGAAAATTTTATCCTGCATGTACTGTAGTGTCTAGAAGTTTCTGTTTTATTTACATTACTGAGAAGTATGAGTCAGACCAGCAATATTGACCGATTCCCAAAGTGGCAACTTAACACTTGGCAACCAAGAACTCTTGAAGCTAATGGCCCTGAGTAATCGTTGCAAAATATTCTTGGCACGTACATTGTAATTAGAGCAACGAACCATAGAACACAGTTATGACTAGATAGGACATTTGTTTGAATTTTGTGCTAAGTTTTTTGCTGTGTGATCGAATGGAAATGGCTACATATATATCAAGACTTAACCTCTGGAGCAAGTCTAAAATAAGATGTCACTGAAGTAAATAAAATCTGAGCTGGCTCCTTGAAAAGGATGATTACTGCAGGCAATGCAGGCAGAGGTGGTTGAGAGGTTCGAGGAAGCTGAACCACTGGAACAGGCTTAGGCAATTATTTCATCTGGAGTTCCACATCTGAGGAGTTGCTGTTCCAAATTGTAGCATTAGTCACTTTAAGGGTTTGTTATTCTAATAAAATTATGATGGTTTCCATTATCCTGCGTGGCAGCTGCCTAAGCCCCACAGAGCACACCCATCATGTGCTGGGGTGGTTGCACAAAGCTGCTTTCAGAGTCAGATGTCTTTCTGAGCTATGGTTACAGTTGAACATGTCGAAAATGACTCATTTACTTGGGATTTAAGAAAAAAAAATTCTCTGTGGAAAAGAGTTAATTTTCATCTTGCTTAAATTCACGTCCAGCAGAGACTCTCACAACAAGCATTATTACTCCCTCAGCTTTGTGTATTAAGGGAGATCTAAAGTTTTTATTTAGGAGGTACTTAGTCAAGAGGCTGAAAGAACTTGATTTCAGGACAGCACAGTGAAACCTCAAAATAAGCACTGTGGTCTTTACTGTCTGGTCTTCTTCCTCGGTTCACAGAAGCCATTTTTATGATAGTCTAAGTGTAAAGTTATTTCGTATGCACTTCTGTTGTTAAATTTGTATTTCAATAATCAGTTCTTGTAGCATAGTGCAGAAATTGAAAAGGCAATCTTAAATGGCATTATTAACCTCAATGCCCAGTTTTGCCTAATGTGAATTTACAGTCACTGTGAGACTTCACCAAAGGAACGTGCTTTTAAAGTACAGAACTGAGAGCTTTGAGTAAAAACCCATTTAATTCACATGGGAAGAAAGAGAAGTGCCAACTGTGCCCATTTATTCCTCTTTCTTATATGCTAGTATAACCAAAATCTTGAAAGCATACAGAAGTTATGTTGCTGTAAAATTTGGGCAAAAATACTTGTTAAACTTGTCATCTTTGACTCAAGCTTGCACAAAATTAAATGGAAGTGCTTAGTCTTAGATAACCGCTTCAGAAACAGAATTATCCTTTCTGGTATGTAAAAGCATTGCCTGTTGCTAAACTATAATTGAAGTTCTGTTTGAGCAACAGCCAGTGGTTGTATATTATCGTCTCACAAGGAAATTGAGGCAGGTTTGGGTCCCAACTGTTGTGCAGCAGAAGCATCAGGCTGAGGTAGTGTTCTCTGAATGCTAAAGAGGCAGGGGGTGCTGGTAATAGGGGGAGAAGGGACCAGAAGATAATTTGGTTTGTAATTTAGAAGTCTATGGTGTTTGTATTGAAGTACAACCCTAGTTCTTACAAATTAGATTTCAAAGCATAATTGCAGCTCAAATATAAAAATTAATCAAGTATGTTATTACTCATAAACAATTAAAGCATCATAAAATGGAAAACAAATATGAAGGAAATATGCTTGTACATGTAATGCTAGGATTGCGAAGTACTTAATTTGGTTAGACAAATGCATTGTAGATTAAAACTAGATCAAGTACGTAGCAGAGATGCATTTGTTTCACTTCAGCATAACAAAGAACAGCCCTTCTTGGTAATTTCTTACTGTCACTGCAAGGTGGGGGAAAGGAGGGATGGCAGGGAAAAGCTAGGTGGATTTGCGTTTGTGGTTGTGTGGTGTAGCTATTGGACTAGGCTATGCTGTTTTATAGCTCATTGTATGCTTCCTGTGAAAACATTATCAGGTATTCTTTTGAATCTGCTCAGTGAAAAACAATAGTGTTTTGATAGTGCTGTTACTAGTTTTATCGAGGACTTTTCTAAACCAGAACATCCCTAAAAACCATCATCCTGTGCAGTGGCTGTATTCACCTTGTTCAAAAATACACCACTCTGAGTTGTGTTATCATGACTTAAACAGAAATAAGAAATACTGCTGGAGAAAACTAAGTTCAGCCAGAGTACTGCTTGAAGATATAGAAAATGCTTCATGGTGCTTCAAGTTGAGGTATTACCTGCATCCCAGAGGGAATGAATTATGTGAAAAAATATACTTACCTGCATGCTACATTTCTCATACCATCCGTATTTTAATTTGCAAAACTAAGTGGGGAGAGGTATTCCAGAAGTATGTGTAATCTAAATATTAATATTTCTAAGAGCAAGATTTGCTCTGTTTTGGAGAGTAAAAAAGAGATGTTGGGAGGAAGGACAGAAATAATTTTAAGAACAAGCTCTGTCCCGCTACCTCATGCTCTTGCTTGTTGTGTTCTTGTCTGATTTTTTTCTGTAGGTAATGAAGATGATAAGAGACACTACCTTCTTACTCCTTTGTATATATGCTTTCAGTGTACTTAGGAATAGCCCTGGAAGCTGTGATTTTTAGTAACCAGTCTGAATCTATGTTTATATTTAATATTGAGTACATTGTAACTTATTTGCATGGATATATTAATAGTGGAGGCTATAGCTGAAAAGGTGAGGTGGTATTATTGCTCTTTTTCTTCTCTTCTGCTTTCTGGCTTTTTCCAGTCAATAGTATTGGCCGCCTTATGGGACATATAAGACACCTACAGCATTAAAAAAAAAAAAAGGCAAGCTGGGAAATCGGGAGATAGGAAGCAGAGGAGCTAAAAATGGGAGGAAGCTGCGTCAACACATTAGGACACCTGCAGCATTGATGAAGTTGGATTGAGACATAAATTTGCAATTATATTGCAGTAAAAGTTAAGATGTAAAGACAAAATATTTTACCAAGCAACAGTGAATTTAAAATAGCTGAATGCTGCAAAAATTATCTATACAATTATGAAGTGAGTACAAATAAAAGTGCTTCCTCTTACGCTTCAGGAGCAGGGTTAAGCTCTGTTCTACTAGGAAGACTGACTGACAAAGCTGATTTTTATAAGTAGTAGTCACAGTAGCCACTCAAAAACTTCACTGATGTTTGCAAGGGAAGAATATCTTGCGTTTTTCTTTTCCCATGTCATACCTGTAAATATTTTATGTGCTTCCTGCACCAGGTTCATTTGTTAGGTCTTTGTGGATATAGTAGCATTTTAGTCCAATTGTTTTGATCACAGGTGGTTCTACTTTTAGGGTTTTTAATCCTCTCTTTATCATTACACGATGGAACAGTATATAGCTTCTGTTGCACATGAAAAGTATTTGCTGCTGCTACACTGATTAGATACATAAGGGTATGTATTGCAAATGTGTCCATTATTAGTAATGCAGATTTAGGGCTTCCATCACAGCAGTGCATAACATAAGCTTGGGTACAGCTGTAAGAAATGTCTCTAAGAAAGAGGAGCAGAGGAACAAAAAGAGGACAGTACTTGCATCATAACTGAGGTGGCTTTTTCAGAAGCATATACATATACATCAGAGTATGACATAAACTATAACTTGCAGCTCTCTCCCCTTTTTTTGCTCAAAAATCATCCGTTTTGTATGTTCAGTGAATCCCCCATGTCCCAGGAGGATTTCTGGGATGAGCAAGACAAACAGGAGGAGAGAAGCGTGGATAAGAGATAACTGGGAGTGAGCTGCTGGGAAAAATTAAAGGAAGCACAGGTAGCTTTGAGGTAGATTGTCCTGTGATTTAATCAGTCATGCCTATTACTTATACTCTTAGCAACACTGTCTGACAATCTTATCCATGCATCCATCCATCCATCTTTTTTAGGTCTTCATCCAAAATATGGTAATGTTCATCTGACTGTTCTACTGCCCTACTCCTTCATCCCCAGCTCTTTATTCAAACATGTTAATATGGATTTTTCAGGAATATTCTAGTCCCACTTCCAATTATCCTTTTATTACATCATTCTCAATAATATACATACAATATATGCAGTTTTAGTATGTGCCCAGATTACTACTTTGGAAGATGCTGAGTCGAAAAGGACTCATCTCTCCTGGCAGTAGTAGGTGCAGGTGTGACAGAGACCTCATATCAGAGCCACAAAACAACCTGGAACAAATGTTTTGAGAACCAAGAATGAAAAGCATTTTCTTGTTTTGATGGCATTCACCTAAATGTCTCATGCACAGAGTTTAAAGGCAGAACACAAGAAGTCCTTTTAGTCAGATGAACTAAATGATAAGGTGATGTCAAGTTATATTATTTAAAATTCAGAGAATACAATGCTGATACAAACCATATTATTTCATTTAAGAAAACTTAAGTAGACAAATCATCACTCTTCATTTATTCTCCCAGAAATTACTTATGATCCTTAAAATGCATTTAAAGAACATGGAATTCGGTATAAGTGCGTTACAAGAATGAGTCACAAAGCTAAGCCATAGGTCAGAAAGGAGTCAAATCTCCATTCAGGTAGGGAATTTTGATATGAATTCTAACGAGGCTTGTTTATCCTTGTCTTTTAAGTTGAAATTACTAGAATTCACCAGTTCAAAATAATATTTAATGCTTCCAGCTTTGTGTTATCTAGGCACTTATTCCTGAATTATTTTTTCAATGTGATACTACATAACAAAGTACACTAAATGCTTTAAACTCTGAATTATTGAGAGCAAACTGGAATTTATAACAAATGACTGATAGACTTCAGGGAATCCATTATTTGGATGGTAACAGAACACTGACTCCAGCTACAATAACGGATTATAATTGAAAAGGCAACAATTAAATACATGTAATAGAATGGTTTTGGTTACTATGGGAACAGTTAAAGAAAGGTTTTTCAGCATTACAAACTGCTGTGTGTATACAAGAGAAATTATGTTCTTCTGAGGCAAAGAAGCTATGAAAGCTTTCCAAGGAAAAGACTAAATAATATGAAATGTTTGAAGCAAAAGCTTTTAAGTATCTCTCTACAATATGTTGATGTTCCCCATTTTTCTGCTGCTAATTTTTGGAGTTAGAAATTTTGAGTTTTGTAACAAAAGCACTTTGCAAAGAAGATTAGTGAATGAAAGAGCAACGTGGATGAGTTATTTTATTTCTGGGGCCATTCTCATAGATCTTACTTAGATCAGTTCATCTGTGTTACAGCTTCACACTTTCTTTGGCATACTTTTTGCTTTATTCTCTTAACTTGGAAATAATGAATACACAGACTAGAGGAGGAAGAAGGAGAGAAAATTCAGTTCTGTGTTTCACTAAAGCTTAAGTGCTTTCAGGTAGGATTGCACAGTTGCGTCTTATGCATCTTATGTGTCTTATGCGTCTTTTGCATCTTGTGCATCTTATGCTTAATATTGCTAAGCCAGATATTAACTGCAGTAGTTTTATTATTCTTTTGGCTCTAGACATTATCATTTGTACTTCAACTTTTATATTTGTTAAAAGAAAGAATGTCAGACGAAGTATTTATAGCATCAAGTTTTCAGTAGAGCAAATTTTAAGAACATTTTAAGAGTCTTTTATTCTTGATATAAATCAGAGATTTTATGTATCTATTGAGGAAACTTTAAAAGCCTCATCATCAGGAATGCTCAGTTCATCAACGAAACTGGCACAAGAGTTAGGAACATTTGAAATGTGGTCCATTGGGGTAATGGAAACTGTAGCTGAAGCCAGTTATCACACTTAAATTCATTGTCATGTCATGAAGGTAAAAAATAGAAGGTTCCTTGCTTTCTTTTAACAGAAATAAACTGTCTAGAATAAATATCATCAACTATTTTATATATATATATATATATAT